>NC_060167.1:1556826-1560201 GCF_021292245.1 Micropterus dolomieu | reverse complement strand
GGAGGAGCACTGCCAGAGCCCTGCAAAATGACCTCCAGCAGGCCACAAATGTGCATGTGTCTGCTCAAACGGTCAGAAACAGACTCCATGAGGGTGGTATGAGGGCCCGACGTCCACAGGTGGGGGTTGTGCTTACAGCCCAACACCGTGCGGGACGTTTGGCATTTGCCAGAGAACACCAAGATTGGCAAATTCGCCACTGGCGCCCTGTGCTCTTCACAGATGAAAGCAGGTTCACACTGAGCACGTGTGACAGACGTGACAGAGTCTGGAGACGCCGTGGAGAACGTTCTGCTGCCTGCAACATCCTCCAGCATGACCGGTTTGGCGGTGGGTCAGTAATGGTGTGGGGTGGCATTTCTTTGGGGGGCCTCCATGTGCTCGTCAGAGGTAGCCTGACTGCCATTAGGTACCGAGATGAGATCCTCAGACCCCGTGTGAGACCATATGCTGGTGCGGTTGGCACTGGGTTCCTCCTAATGCGAGACAATGCTAGACCTCATGTGGCTGGAGTGTGTCAGCAGTTCCTGCAGGAGGAAGGCATTGATGCTATGGACCGGCCCACCCAGACCTGAATCCAACTGAGCACATCTGGGACATCATGTCTCGCTCCATCCACCAACGCCACGTTGCACCACAGACTGTCTAGGAGTTGGCGGATGCTTTAGTCCAGGTCTGGGAGGAGATCCCTCAGGAGACCATCCGCCACCTCATCAGGAGCCCAGGCGTTGTAGGGAGGTCATACAGGCACGTGGAGGCCACACACACTACTGAGCCTCATTTTGACTTGTTTTAAGGACATTACATCAAAGTTGGATCGGCCTGTAGTGTTTTCCACTTTGATTTTGAGTGTGACTCCAAATCCAGACCTCCATGGGTTGATACATTTGATTTCCATTGATAATTTGTGTGATTTTGTTGTCAGCACATTCAACTATGTAAAGAAAGGAGTATTTAATGAGATTATTTCATTCATTCAGATCTAGGATGTGTTATTTTAGTGTTCTCTTTATTTTTTTGAGCAGTGTATATTGCCTGAGAAGTGCTGTTAATTCTGTTACTAGAAATAGTTTTCATCCTCTAAAGTTGTATCTCGTCCCGCTTTGAGAGATTAGGCCACAAAACCATACAAGTGCCAACACGGAATCTAATCAGTATGGAAACAGTCCACCTTCCTTCACCTTCACAATCATCCCGGGAACCCCTTGGATTATTATCCCGTCTACAACAGAGAAACAGCCTGTCAGCTGCTGATCATTGGACCCTGGTGATTTTGCTGCTATCACACTGATTAATCACAAACCCACAGGGTTACTTAGTATTGCTTCTCTAACTCCCATGCGATTGGAGAGATGCAGTGCCCACAGGGAATTATCTTCACTTGGCCCAACAATGGCTGTTGTTCTCCAGTGGGACTTCACCTTGCTCTATCGGCGGAGAGTTATTGGCCTTAGGCCTAGCAGTCCATCTTCCGAAGTTTCTTTGTAGGACCGTTCCATGCCACCTTAAAAGATGTCATCCTATGTGAGAACAGCTGAGACCCTCTCTTTTCTTTATTTTACTACATTTTCTTTATAAACTACAAAATTGAGCAGATTGGGAAAAACTGCATTTAGCTGACGCTATTCTACAAAGCAACTTATAATTGCTATGCACATCTGAGGTCGCACGCTTCTGAAGCAACAAGGGGTTAAATGTCTTGCTCAGGGACACAATGGCTCAAAGTGGGAATCGAACCCAGGTCACTCACACCAAGGGCATGTATCTTATCCACTGTACCATCACCATCATCACAGGAAATTAGTTTACACCATCTGCACACAGCCTCACATATAAACTACATGGTCATACCTAACAACATATACCGTACATCAGACAGCACATTTACACACAAATTGCCACCAGTTGAACATGCTGTCTCACTTAGCAAGGAGGTTTGTTAAGTTATGGCAGAGAGAGCCTGATTCCAGGCCACGGTGTCTTTGCCCTGATAGAAGCAGAGTGAAGAAAGGGTTGAGAAGATGATTCGTAACGTTAACTTCCAATTAAACTACTCTTCGTGTAGCCTTGTTTATTTGCTCTAAACCAGTTGAAAACTCACCCAATTCCTATCTTTTTGTGCGACATTTCAAAAGTTCACTTAAAATCCACTTGACAGTTAGATGGAAACACTTTCACTCTGTATTTCAAGGCCTTCCAAAGGTAACCTCTGTAGCTCCAAGTGAGCCGCACCAGCTAGCTGATGCTAAGCTGCCATCAAAGAGATGACTTTGTTCCACTGGAGGAATAAAATGATGTAAAAAGTCACTGTATGCAGGGAGCCTTCATAAAGAGTTATTCAGTATATGAACACAGCGACCTTACATCAGCCACTTTTCTTGTTTGACAGTTGATGAAATAGAGAAGGACAAATGTACAACTGCTGCCTATTAATTACTTTCCCTTTTGAAACCTCCAGTTAGCTGATGGAGGGTTAGGAAAAAAGCCAATTTGGCAGATACAGAGACTCCTGGCTCATGCCAGCCAATCATATTATATCTGTCTTAACTGCATCCATTACAGTGAAAGCTGGAGAGACACTAGTACAATGTGTACCTGCAATAGCTGTTACCTTTGTGAAACATAATCCTACTGTTTCAACACTGTGTGGGCTGTAAATTAATTATGACAGCTCTTTTTTAAAACACGTGAACAAGGCCTTTTTGCTGAAACACATCAGGTAAAATGAGGTGACTGTTTTTGGTCTGTATATTTGAGGTTTTATTAGAGTTGTTGGAGGACATCTTTTCCTACAGTAGTCGACATGTTTCCCCTTGGTTATTGTCTATGCAAAGAGAAGAAATGAAAGTTTTCAGTTTAATTTTTCTCAAAGACAATGATACGTGACTCACTGTTAAATGAATAGTTTGCTGTTTTAGGAAATATAGTCATCTGCTTCCTGGAAGAGAAATAGGTTAGAAGATCTATATCTTGGCCCCAAGCAGTAGCTTCACGCTGTCTGCAGGTCTGCTGCTGTCTGCTGGTCCAACACGTAAAACTCTCTCGTCTTTACGCTTCGGTTTGTGTCAGTTAATCTGAGCTGTAGAGGGGGTGCTGTTGGACAGAACCAGACTAGCCGTTTCACCGTTTCCAATCTTTATGCTAAGCTGATATATTAAAGAGGTCATACAACAATTCCTCCAGGATTTCGTGGGCCTTTTTTGTGATTGTTGCGGTCTAAAATGCCTGATTTCACAAAAGGTTTTCAAAAAAATTTAGATGAAAGTTGCGATGTTTTGGGGCGTTTTTTGCACTGAAATTTTGGGATTAAGTGAAAACTGCAAAGCTAGTGTTTTTTTTTTTTTTTTTAAACAGTCCCTCCAGGATTTTGTGGAC
>NC_060167.1:1491406-1556726 GCF_021292245.1 Micropterus dolomieu | reverse complement strand
GACCTTACATCAGCCACTTTTCTTGTTTGACAGTTGATGAAATAGAGAAGGACAAATGTACAACTGCTGCCTATTAATTACTTTCCCTTTTGAAACCTCCAGTTAGCTGATGGAGGGTTAGGAAAAAAGCCAATTTGGCAGATACAGAGACTCCTGGCTCATGCCAGCCAATCATATTATATCTGTCTTAACTGCATCCATTACAGTGAAAGCTGGAGAGACACTAGTACAATGTGTACCTGCAATAGCTGTTACCTTTGTGAAACATAATCCTACTGTTTCAACACTGTGTGGGCTGTAAATTAATTATGACAGCTCTTTTTTAAAACACGTGAACAAGGCCTTTTTGCTGAAACACATCAGGTAAAATGAGGTGACTGTTTTTGGTCTGTATATTTGAGGTTTTATTAGAGTTGTTGGAGGACATCTTTTCCTACAGTAGTCGACCCGTTTCCCCTTGGTTATTGTCTATGCAAAGAGAAGAAATAAAAGTTTTCATCCAACCTTGGGTGGAAGAGGTGAAGTAGTAACAGCTATTTTGGGCGCCCCAGTTTAATTTTTCTCTAAGACAATGATACGTGACTCACTGTTAAATGAATAGTTTGCTGTTTTAGGAAATATAGTCATCTGCTTCCTGGAAGAGAAATAGGTGAGAAGATCTATATCTTGGCCCCAAGCAGTAGCTTCACGCTGTCTGCAGGTCTGCTGCTGTCTGCTGGTCCAACACGTAAAACTCTCTCGTCTTTACGCTTCGGTTTGTGTCAGTTAATCTGAGCTGTAGAGGGGGTGCTGTTGGACAGAACCAGACTAGCCGTTTCACCGTTTCCAATCTTTATGCTAAGCTGATATATTAAAGAGGTCATACAACAATTCCTCCAGGATTTCGTGGGCCTTTTTTGTGATTGTTGCGGTCTAAAATGCCTGATTTCACAAAAGGTTTTCAAAAAAATTGAGATGAAAGTTGCGATGTTTTGGGGCGTTTTTTGCAATGAAATTTTGGGATTAAGTGAAAACTGCAAAGCTAGTGTTTTTGTTTTTTTTTTGTTTTTTTTAAACAGTCCCTCCAGGATTTTGTGGACCTAGCCCTAACCCTGCATTGCCCTAAACCAGCTTACCTTAATTATTTCAGCGCTCAAATTGACCGGGATGCAGCAGCTTGTGTGATTTGTCCCGTCTAACTTCCTCCATGCTTTTCTGCCACTGTGTGTCAATTTAATTATGTTCAACCACAATACTGCACGTTTTGCAAAACAGTTTATCCCAGCTTTGGAAAAGAAGATTTTCAAGGTCCTTTTTTTTTTGCCTGCAAATGTGAGACGTTGGTATTGCACATGTCTGCCGCAACTTGTAAACAAGGCAGTGAGTTTGCTGACGTACGACAACGTTTTGCAGAAAACGGCTATGATCAAATTTGCAGTGACTAGTCAAAATTGCAAGTCACGCTGAATTCACAGGGATTTGTTGAATTTGCATTAATAGTTAATAGCGAAATCCTGCAGGGACTAATAAAATGATAAACCTGAAAATGAGCAGAATATGACCTCTTTAATGTACAGATATGAGAGCACTAGTGTTCCTCTCATCTACGTCTCTGAATAAGCATTCTCCTTTGAATGGGACCAGTCTGGTTAAATAAAGAGAATAAAGGTTAAGGAAAACAGTAAATAAATAAATAAAAGTATACATTATTATATGTATTAATAGAATGCAACCAAGAATCCACCTTTTTATGTCCAGTAAGAGAATGTACAATTCTTCAAAGATGACATGTTTGTTTGACATCTTGTTCTTTTTGATGTTTGCTTTCCTCCTGGAGGGGATCATGACTGAAGTGCACATACCACCAGCAGAATTGTTGCACTTTCTTTTCTCAAGTCAAACAAATTCAAAAAGACGTGTAACAGCATGCGCATGCAGTTGTTAAATTTGATTCCCAACTCACTGTTTAAATAATTTTGACTGAATGTCACGGGTGACACAGAGGATTTGCCTGTGGGGTGAGCTTTTCCCGGTGACATTTCACATTGTATGTGACAACTTGTCTCTTTCGGCGTGCGTTTGTGTAAGAAAGAACGATCACATCGGGCTGCCGCTTGTATGAAACCTAGGATGTGTTCGCAGCTATCGTCCCACAAGGTCACTGAGATCCGCCGCTCCATCTGTCACTCGAACACACACACACACACACACACACACACACACACACACACACACACTCATGAACGCACATTTATTCAATCCATCACTCTCACCATCAGCGTCTATTTCCTTCTCAAAAACCACACATACACAGAGACTGAGTGCTGTCACTGTAGGTCTATCAAAGCAAGCCTCCAGCCAACAGTTGGCATCTGACAGCAGAGAGAAAGGAAACCACCTCTGACAGTGTTGTGAATGTGTGTTTGTATGTGTTTAATCATTACATTTCATTATGTGTTTGTGCTATAGTAATGTAATCTGTGACCAGGGTTACTTCCAAAATGTAATACATTATAGATTACTAGTTACTGTCATTTGCTGTATTACAATTACTGTCTCTGAATTGTAATGCTTTGCACTACTTTTGTGTTACTTTCACTGCTATTTAATGTGCGCGTTATTCTGAAACTAAGATGAGCTGCATAGGTGGGTTCTGGTGATGTGCAGATCACAGTTATACCCACAGTTGTATGTGTTAAATAGGATGAATCATCTCCCCCTTAAGAAAGATGCTGTGCGTAAATGCGCACAGAATCTTTCTTAAGGGGGAGATGAAGGTCCAGCAGCATAACTTGAATGAATGAATTATTAAAATCTCCCGACACTCCGACAGGATCAATCAGGGTGCACTGACAGCAGCCTCTCTCATCAGGCAAGGAAACCATTAAAGAAAACACATATAGAATTATATTTGCCATTATGATGAAGAAATGCGTGCAAAAAAAAAAATTGCGTTTTGTCAATATTTTAGAGACCCCCCAAAATTTCACAGGTCATGTTTTCAGGGGAGCTCCTGTCTTATTAAGATGAGCCCAACTCCCCCCCGGCTCCCTGTGGTTTTCACCCTGCCTACAACCTCAACCATCGAATTCCAGCAACACGACATAACATTTTTACTCACTGATTTTTTTTCTGGTGCTGAAATGTTTCAGTGTTAGTGAATTATTAACCCCCCCCTCAATTTTTGTAACACACATTACTGAGATTGTAAGGGTTGTAAAATAATAATTACTCATTTAGCTGATGCTTTTATCCAACTGCTATGTACAGTATACCAGAGGTCGCACACCTCCGGAGCAACAGGTGGTTAAGTGTCTTGCTCAGGGACACATCGGTGCAGTAGGAATTGAACCCAGGTGTCAGGAATGGTGGGTGCGCAAAGCAGGAGAGACCCCAAATGCATGACACTGCAAGCAGAGATATAGTTTCAGGGTTTATTAATCCAACACACCAGGCAAAACAAAACTCACAGGTACTGGAAACTGGCAACACCCAACAACTGGTAGAACACACATCATATGACAAAGACTGAGGGGAAAAAGGCAAGCATATATACACACAGGGTTAACGAGCTGGGAGGGGATACACAGGTGAGAGACATGAGACTAACGAGACACAGGCAGGCAGACAGCAGGGGAAAATAGAGAGACATGCAGGCAGGCAGATTACTGAGGGGGAACAGACATAGCACAAGTACTGAACAATAAACATAGGCCATAGAAAAATAAGAAGTAACAGAACAAAATAATAAAATTTAAAAAACTAATCCAGACACAAGCAGACAGATCACAAATAAAGTAACATAAATAAGAGAATAGAAATAAGGCAAAATAACGCAAACACATAACTAGGAGAAAACAGAAATAACAAACGCTCAGAACTAAACCTAAGCTACATGAGAGGAACCACAGTCTGAAAGACCAACAACACAGATAGGCTAACTAGAACAGGACAAACAGGCAAACCGAATAATAATCTTTATAAAAGAAATTAGGACAGAATAGACTAAAGCAGAATGATCAAAATCAGATTAATTAATGAAACTAGCAGAGAACATAGACACCTAGCAAACAGACAGAACCGAAGCATGATAGTACTAATACATGAGACAGGAACAGAACTGAACAAGAACTAAGGCAGGCACCGAGAAATCAACAGGACAGATCAGACCAGAACCACCACACAGAACAAGCAGAAGACAGAACACATAGCCCGACTCCACAAGACGCAAGAAGACAGGACCAAATCTAAACGTAACACACCGAGAAGACTGGACACAAGACCACAGACAGACAGGACTGAAAACCAAAACCCAACAGACTATACAACAGCGGCTGTATTACAGAAACTTCGAAAAGAGTCGAAGATAGGATTTTTCATCATTTGGTATTACAGAAGCAAATCCTAACTAACTTTAGGAATCCTATCTTATCTTACTTCATCCTATCTTATCACAGGTTAGGAAATCTTAAATACTTCATCCCACATCGGTTATCAACTTTTATGTCTGTTACCTAGCAACCGATAACACTTTTCACATCTTGCCGAGCTAAACGGCTTTTAATCGCTGTTTTACTGAAACAAACAGAAAATGGAGCAAAAACAACGAAGATCATTTAACTTCAAGTCAGATGAGTTTGATGTTCTTTTCGGGAAATTTACATCAACCCTAACTCGGGAGATAAAAGAAAGAGAGTGGGCAAAGATAGCGGACACAGTCTCCGCCGTATCCGGCATCCAGCGGAGCGTTGAAGCTGTCAAAAAGAAAAGGAGTGCTAGTGATACGAAGAGGAAGGCAGAGATCAGAAGAAGACCGGTGGTGGCTCCTCCTGTGCTCCCTCACTGACCCCGGCAGAAACCAGTATCGTGGGTCTCCTCGGGAAAGTTAATTACGAGAGTAATAGCGGCTGTTTTTTTATTTAGTTTTCTTGTCCTAACCGATCTCCCATCGTAGACTTACATTATAATTATAACTGGACTATCTAATTTCATTTCGCAGCAAAAAAAATGGAAGCCATCCAGCATGTCATCAGACACCCTGGCCTTGCTGGAGATAGAAAAGGAGAAGCCATTGAAAGAGAGCGACTGATGCTGGAAAGGGAGAAGTTCACTTGTGTCATGGCATCTCCATCTGATATTTTAACAATATTTACAAGATTAGGCCCATGTTGAGATGTTTAGCCTCATTAACGTTGAACGGCTAATACCTGCTCTTCCAGACTCCAAACAGACGCTCCTGTCTCGCCCTCCATTTTCTGTGAGCCTGGTTGTACCTAATAGATAACAAATAAATTGAAAGCAGTCTACCAACAAAATTATAGTAGTCCTACTATTTAGATGACACAAAGTTTCTAAATTACCGCATATCTGCTGCTGTGCGTTCGTTTCCCACTGGTGTCATTAGGAATGACTAAGGGATACCCAGAGTCACCAAGCAGCCAGCCGCTCTGGCCTCTTTCTTCCAGATAAGCACTGATGTCACTGCAGACATGCTTAAGTGTGGATGAAACTAAATTATTTGTCATTTGTATGCCTATTGGCCTGAATTTAATTTTAGTTGTGAATGTAGGTCTATTTGTTTGAGTGCAGGGCATTGCTGAAAAAGGGCTCACATAAGCTACTTAGCTTAGTTTGTAGGCTAATAATCACAACTTTAAAATATGTTGCCAAAATGAATCCCCCCATGTCCTTATTTAAAAATATTGTGAAGCTGTGTTCTGGTGCTATTTCAGGAGACTTCAAGGGACTTCTAAATCAAATTGTCCCTTATTTGAATAATTTTATATTTAGGCTACTAAGGTCCACTAGATGGCGCTGCAATGCCGGTGATAAGGTTTGTAAGTTGTCTTGTTTGGTCGGGATGGCCCTGAAATACTGCCTACCTTGTGTTGAAGATGAAAGCATCGTGAGTTGAGCCGGGCCACTTCGCTATCAAATGCCTAATCATCATGTTATGATGGCTTGGATGTTGATGCATGGTATCCTTTGCGGCACATACATGTTGCCTCATCCTCCCCACTGGGGGCTTTGATGGGAAACAAAGACCCATCAACCAGTCCAATTACTCCAGGAATCCGATACTCGTGGTAGAAAGCATCCTTGAGTGCGGTGAGTTCATCCCGTATTGGAAATTGTATGAATCGATCAGCCAAATTGCTAATTGCTGTTGCCACCTCTGTTAAATTGCGTGATACTTTTGCTATGTCAGCCACTTTGAAAATCTCCTATTGCAAAAAAATGGAGCGCATTTGTCAATTGCACCACAACCGGTAGAGCCCCGTGTTGCCGGGCCGGCCTCTCCAACGCTGGTCGTTGTTGCTCGGCTAACTGTAGGATCATCGCTCGGGGTAGCCTGTATCTACTAATGAGCGTTTTGTCGTCAAATCGCAACACATCGTTAGGATCTGCCTTAAGCCTCTGAATGAATAAGTTCCACCTGTTGACATTGTGTTGGTTTCGCAAAAGCAATAAAAGAAGTTAGCAAACAGTGAAAATCTTAGTTAGGAGAGTTAATTTAAGATTTTACGAAGTTAGGATGCTTCTGTAATACACTTTTCCTGTCTAAAGTTAGGAAAGGAACATTGGCTTAGGAACTGTTAGGGCCCGTGTCCACCAAAGCGTTTTTTTCTGACGGCAGCGTCTATTTTGAATTCATTGCAATGAGTGCCGCGTTTTTCCAAGCTGGTAAAAACGGCAGGAGCGTGACGAGGCGCTGAGCGTTTTTTCCGCGCTGGGCGCTGAGCGTTTTTTTTTTCGGTCGCCGAGAGTTGAAAAACGTTCAACTATGGGAAAAACGCTGTCACTTTTTACCCAGCCGTCCAATCACAGTGCAGGAGGGGCGGGACAAACACCACACCGAGCACATCCGATCTTGAACGAAACGATGTGCCTACCCGCCGAGGTGTTTCCTCGCTCGCAAAAGAGAAAAAAACACTTTGGTGGACACGGGCCCTAAATCTGGAATGGCTTTTTTCCTAAATCAGTTCCTAACCCTTATTACCATGGTTACCAAGCAGTTAGGATAGGATCTGCCGGTTGGGAAGTTTCTGTAATACGGCCCCAGATACCTATTTGATAAATAAATAAACTCACAGAGAACTAATCCGAACAGATGACAGGACTAACATGCAGATCCCAAACCAACCCTCAGAATCAAAAACCAAAACCCAGAAACACAAGAGTCAAAACACAGCGCACAGAGAACTCAGGACAGGATTGTGACGCTGGGTCGCTTTTTCAGCAAAAAGCAACAACGTGTTACTCCCAACACTGTCTGTGACATATAGGCAGTCTCCACTGCGCCATCCCCACCTCAATATGAATGACTCTTCCAGGTAAATATGCGTAACACTGATACGCTCCTTCAGGTCGTATCTCTGTGTCTGTAACCACAAAAGGTGAAAAGTTTAAATTTGAAAGTGAAAGCCTAATTTAGAATTTGCCAAAATACATAAAGACAAAAACGCAGCTATCATTCCCTCCTTTTATGTCTGAAGAAATATATCTTACAAATCATTTAAAGTATCACAGCTTTATTAAAAATACAGCTGAGAGCAAGTACATCCACGCACACCCCGCATACAGGCAGGAGGCGTGTGTGGTATTTTTATAATATGAGGAGAACGAACAAGGAACATTTATTTTATACCGTTGGAAAAGCGAAATGAAGACGCTGTCGGCTTACTCTGTCTTTGGGTGTGTGTTAGAAGGTGTGTTCATGCTCGTGTGTGACAGAGAGAGATTTACAGTGCAATGTTATATGTGAAGTTATGCCTCCGAGGTATGAAAATGCCTCTGCTTATGTATGTTTATGGTGGAGTATGTGTGTGCGTGCGGGCCTGTCACGTACAGCTGTGGTAATATGAGTGTTTATATTAAAGCTATTAATCACACTGAGGAGTCAAGGTTTTTTTTTGTCACCTCTCCCTCTCTCCCCTTCTCTTTCTTTATTTTCCTTGACAGCCCACCGCAGGCTTTAAAATACGCTTTCACTACCAACCTCGGTCACAAGATCCTGCTCTGTGTGTTTCTTTGCACGGGAGTCCCAGATACACAGTAGAACGATGCGGAAGAGCCAGCCAGCCGACCACAGGCAAGTCGGTAACAAGAAATGAATACGAAGGACATCTGTTCAAGCATGTTTTCAAACGCGACTGATATCCCTGCCAGAGTGTGGGAGCTGGGCAGATTCCTGTGCAGCATGCTTCAGCCTGAAGTCTTCATCCAGCCACTGAGCAGTCCGCTGGGCTGACATCAGACGCCCATATGTTGCAAAGCTGGTGTCTCTCGTGTCCGCTGTCACCTTGTTGTGAATATGATGTTTTACACAGCCGTAAGACAAACATACACACATATATATGTATATATATATAGATATATAGATATAGATATAAACTGTGTATATATATATATATATATATATATATATATATATTTAGATATACACTGTGTATATACACACACATATCCTGCACATATGAGTATGAGGAGCTGGATAACATGTTGTGCCAGACAGATTTTACTTTAACAAGAGAGTATTATACTCCTTTGTCTGTATTGTAGGGCTGACCCCGAATAGTCGAAGATTTGATGGGCGGAGCCTGATTCGACTGTCAATCTCACAGTCGAAGCATCGCAGCGGAAACAAGGATCGTGCCATTTTGGCGATATGGGGGTGCTCGAATGTCTGATTTTACACAGAACTACCAGTTTTCTCCCAATAAGTTAATATACAGCCTGTTACAATATACATTTCAACGTTTAATGTTGTAAATAAACATGTAAAAAGAAAAAAACTTTCAATAAATGTGTTTTAGGTGCGTGAACAAATCCGAAATTGTAACCCTAACCCTGGGGTGTCAGTGTGCATGTGAAGGCGTAGCGTGTATGAGGAACACTTGCTGAAGAGACTGAGCCCCAGCTTCACCGGTGTTGTGCCGAGCTGTTCGCACCTTGCTGGACTTTCGGATAATTTATAACCTTGAACCACACAAAGAATATTTTTATCGTTTGGAAATAGCCGGCTACTTGAAATAGACCTGCGAGGAACCGCGACATGCAGGCAGTTGACGGCAGCAGTAATGCACATAAAACTCTGCACAAGACAGGCGAGAGAGAGAGAAAAAAGGGTCTTCAGAAAGCCGCAGTCCAGCTGGAAATTTACAGTGTAAGTTGAATGAATAGAGACTGCAGCTCTGCAGCTTCTCAACTTTAAAGCGGAGCTACTGTGTGTGTGTGTGTGTGTGTGTGCGTGTGTGTGTGTGTGTGTGTGTGTGTGTGTACGTATATGTTTGTGTACGTAAGCCTGTTACAGAATGTAGTTCATAGTGCCACAACCGCGCCGCATCGACTCCAGCGACAGGCAGGCAAGAGAAAGAAAACAAAAGGGCTCACACCGTGCTACAAGCTAACGTTAGCTCGTTGCCTCAGAAGGTCAGAGATGTGGACAAGTTGGGCAGAGGTGCTGAGGTTAGCGCAACAAGCGGATCAAGTCAGCGCTAATGAAAAGACCGCCTGCAGGTTCCTGGGGTCGCATTTATAAACCGGGAGAAACGTACGAAACAGGGCTGGAATCGTGCGTGCGCCACTTCCCAAGCAAAGGTTGTGATCTATGAAAAACAAACTTGACTGGAGAATGTGCGTCCCGTAAGTAAACTCTGAACCATGCGTACGCACATAAAGAGGAGGAAAGAGAAACGGCGCCTCACATGGCAGAAGGATCAAACTGTTTGAAAAGATCAGGCCTACTGTTGTGTAAAATAAATCTAAATATTACCTCTGAGTACTACAGGCTTAAAGCCTTTCTAAATAAACAAACACATATTGTTTGATTGATTTTCCCTGAAGTGCGCAAGAAAACCATTATTTAAGACCATGTGCAGCCACAAAAAGAACCAGATTCAGGATCATAAACACAAACGGAGATTCTGTTTCTGCAGAAGAACGTTCAATCAGTAATAGTACCGATAATATTTTAACTTATCGGGAAATTTAAGTAAATAAATGTTTAAACGCAGAGAGATTCATTTGGTTCACTCTCTTTTCAAACGGGGGAATCCAGATTTGTTCCTGGGTCGTCCCGTCTGTGTGGCCCCCTCCAGCCAGCGACGTCACTACTCAGAGGGAGGCCCCTTCCTGCAGATCGGTTATAAAGGGGCGGAGCTACCAGAAATCAGAAATATCGATACTTTAAGATCGATCCGCCAATCACTACTCAGAACATCATTGGTACCCATCTGCTGAGCATCAGTGATATCGGTGAGGTGCCTACACAGAGCCCAAAGGATACTAAATGACTTGAACCTCGAGGTCTCGTACAACAGTTGCTTACAAGCATCTGCTTGTCAAAAGCAGTGCCGCAGCTATTTAAGGTTCATGTTATCGGATGTAATTATCAGATGAAATCCCGTTCGGACTGGAGGACAGTTACAAACAGTTTATTTTGTTGTTTTATTTGTAGGACTTGTTGATTTTCCTCCTGTTTTGTAGACAAAAGGCGAGCGTTGTATGGATCTTAATTGTTTAATCAGTCGATGTCTTTGGGGAGTCCTGTGGGAGCAAGTGGAGCATCTCTCTGTGGCAAACACTCATTTATCTATTTATGTTATCCTAATGAATTATTTGTTGAAATTAATTATGAATTTCTTTTTGTTCTTTGTTTCTTTCTAAATGCAGCTTCTCTCTGACACTGTTTAATTAGTTTGAGTTGTTTCTGTACCTGTGAAAGTCGCAGGACTGGGATCGCCCTGTGACCAGCGGGTGCTCGTTATTCTTCTGCTTTGTAAAAGAATAAACAAACAGCAAATCCAAACTGTAAAAGACGAAACAGTTTGAAACTATTTGCTGACTTTAATGGTTAAAAAATAACCAGATAAATAAATATGTGCAGTGATCCCTCATTATAGTGACATATTCAGGTCAAGTACAGCCCTGGTTTCCCATCCACACTGGGCACTTGTTTTAGGATCCTGTAGGTCCGCCTCATCTGCAGGACGACAAGACATCCATAAAGTATTTATCAGCCGTCCGGCCCTGTGTGTCTGCCTCTCTGTGTGCCTTTGGGGTCTGGCCAATCATGACCAAGTGTGTTGCTCCTCCATAGTGTACTCCGTGTGTGTACTGTGGATCCTTTTCCTGTTCGGTCAGATAACATTTGTTACGTCTAGAAGAGCCACAAGATTGAATTATTTTATCCGCATTCAAGTTAGCAAAGAGCTATTCCAGAAGTGAGCCGGCTCGACGTGTCTGGTGCACATCCTCTTTGATTAGCCAGGTAAAAAGGCCTGACCCGGCTGGAGCTGTTTGTTGTTACTCTTTGTGTGAGTGTGCTTCATCAGAGATAAGCTGGCTAAAACATTTTGTTGAGCGATATAACATTGCTTCTGCTCGTGGTTAGTGGCTTGTGTGAGATACTTAAGGTTTTGGACGAGGCTCTGGTCGAACTGCAGGTTCTCTAATGGAAAGTCTGGTAGATTGTTGCTTGAAGTACAGTTTCACTCATGTCATCTCTGTGTTTTATAGCTGTGTGTCAGCTTCACAAATGTTCCCTCTCAAAATGTATGCAAATCCAAACAAAGTGAAACTTCACCGCTTTAACTAAATTAGAAAATCTGAAATCCTGCATTATTCTGGATGAGCGAAGGACCACGGGATAATGTCAAAAAAATAATCTCCTAATAGAGATTGAGCTTCAACACTGACTAATACAAAGCAAGTCTGTGGACCTTGAACCTCACTAAAAGCTGTCACATTTTCAGGGAACTTAGTGGGTTTGCTGTGTATCAGAGCAATATTAGAGCTACTTAACCATGGGAAACTGACAGTGTGTCAGGGAGAAAGGCTTTGATTTAATGGACTATTGTATGGTACCACAAAGAAAGTAAAGTAACTGACTGGATAATCCCAACGCTGGTTCCCTTTTCTTTTTTGCACCAGTGGAAACGTGAGCCAGATGTCAGATTTCAGACAACGGTACTGCACGGAAAAATGCAGTGATCTTAACAATGACTGATTCTGGGCCCCCAGGTGCAAAGGCCCCCAACAACAGTCATTTTGTGTCTCTTTCATAAGCGGAGAGAGAGCCAAGGCCCCGGCTGGGTAGGGGCCCCCTGCATGGCCTCGAATGCGTTGTCATTTGCTTGTAGACACAACCGTACGAGAGAATAGCTTTCAGGTCATCGGTCAGTGATCAGTGCAGCCGTTCTTATCAAATGAAACAGGCACTTCCCTCCTGGTTTCAACAGTAAACCCATAGACTGTAGCCTGTATTAAAAAAAACACCACAAGAATGACAATTACCAACAAAAAACACTTTATTCAGTATAAAAACATAATTCACAAAGTAAATTTTGTATTTCAAACAAATAGGAGACTTATTAGCTAATTTTAACAAAAGTCCCTTCACCACCATGCATCATGGAAATTCTGAGGGAAGGCTGCTATTTATCACCCGGACTCACACAGGCGGCGTCCTCAACTTCCACTGGAAGCCTAGTGTTTCAGCAGCAGAGCGTGCAGCCTGCCCATGTTAATGTTCTTAATACGTCCTTTTTGTGCTTCTACTACCTTCTTCACAGCTCTATGTAAACCGCTTTCGTTCTGATTATAGACTGTATATAAGATCTGCACAGCCCACAGGGAGCATTTCAGAATAAGAGCGTTTTGCCTACCTTGGACTTCACATCACTCCCATCCTGAAGAAGCTCCACTGGCTGCCAGTTAAGTCCCGGATCAAATATAAAATCTTTCCATGGACTTGGAAATGGGCGCCTCAGTACCTCACAGATCTACTTCGTCCCTACACTCGGTCACGGTCCCTGTGGTCTTCTGACAAGGACCTGCTCGCTGTCCCTAACTCCAGGCTCCGGACATTTGGTGACAGAGCTTTCTGTGTCGGTGCACCATCACTCTGGAACAAGCTTCCTCCTGCCATCCAGCTCTGCCTCCTCTATAATAACCTTTAAAACCCAGCTTAAAACACACCTCTTCACTGAGGACTATGGGCTTTAATCTCCCCTGGCCTCACACCCCTTTTTGTTTGTTAAGCGTCCTTGGGTTTGTGAAAGGCGCTATATAAATCAAGGTTATTATTATTATTACTACCTGATTTTGCTGACATGTTTAGATTTTGTAAGTAGGCTACGTAGATAATTTCTTTTCTGTCTGTTTAAACTGTGTTTATTGTTTATATACGATCGGGGGTCTGCACAGGGTATTTTATTTTGAAAATGGCTGCGTATTCTCTCCAGAGAGGAGCGGAGAGACACTATACTACGAGTTTTACGTATGTTTTGTAGGCGCTGAACTCGCCCCTGGTGTGAGCACAAGCATTGACTAGAGTGACAAAGACGGACTCAGTGGACTTGGTCTAACTTGGTATAAAAGACTTTGTAGCAGGTGGGCCCCGTGATGAAGCTCCGCCCCCAGTGTGCAGAGAGTCTAGCTCCGCCTCTGGTCTCTTTGTTGTCGTTTTCTGTTTCTTTGGGGTTGTTTTGTGTCTCTTCATCCTGGCTTGTTTCTTTATAGTTTGTGTGTCTCCTTGCAGCTGTTTTTCATCTCTTCGTAGTCATTATATTTCTTGTTCTTTGTATTTATCTCTTTTTAGTTGTCTGATACGTGTTTGAGTTGGTTGATTTATAGTGAATTTGATTTGGTTGCTTGCTTCAAAACTGAAGTATTCTTTAAGGTACAGTACAGCTTACAGCTCTATCAAAAAATGTCACAATGCCCCAGTAAAGTCACCATGAATGCTGTCAAAGTGTCCTCGAAGCTTTTCCATCTACTGTCTATGGAGAAGCTTCAGATTTATCCTGCTCCTAACAATGATGAGATGATGAGAACTAGATTCAGCTCTGCGAGTTGGAATAAGCTGACCTGCTTTCTCCACACAAACCTTCTAGATCACTGAGGTCTTGTGATTCGGGTCAGCTCACAAAACAAAACAGAAGGAGTATAAAGTGCTTCACCTTTAGCTTTGTGATGTTTTCACATGTAAGGGAATACACCTTGACTAAAGCAATACTAAAACTACATGGATACTCAAAAAAGAAACAAAACGCCTGCCCTACACTAACAGATAGCTCTCTTTAAAAAGCAGCTAAAATACAAATCGCCTCTCCTCATGTTACCCTGCCGGTGGCTGTGAAACTCCCTTACAGAACTTCTGTGCAGCCTGCGTCTCTCCCGATGTAGCTGCCTCTACATGAAATGGGGGAAGAGTACGCAAATCATCCCAAATTCTGTTTGAAGCATGACGTCAGTGGGAGGGTGACGCTGGGAAACATCAGCTACACAGCAGGAGTATAGGGATGAAAATATTTGGAAAATGAGGAGACTGAAACACAGAAAGAGAAAAACATTTTGCAGCTCAATGAACCAAATCTGTATGTTTGAGCAAAAGCCACCAACACACCAATTTTCCTTTTACCAAAACACACGTGTGAATCTTCTAGAGTCAATAAATATTTTAGCAGCTTGAAGATTATTGAAAAAGGTAAACATTACCTGCAAATGAATGTTAGCATTGTGTGCATGTTTGACTGCAGAGACTGTGGAAAAGGTCTATGGGGTCACGGCTCTTTCAGACCTAGAAAGGAAGACGGGGAAGTCTGCCCGGAAAGGTGATGGTGATTAAAAACCCAGCGTGGATAGAGGGATAAAAAATGAGAAACTGACAAGCAAACAGACGATGATGATGATGATGAGGAAGAAGATGGAGAAGACACACAGATGAGAGACAAGCAAAGACAAACATGGTTGATCAGTTGGTTTACTTTGGTTTTATATACTGAGAGCAGAGACAGCAGCTAAACTGTGTGGTATTAAGACAGACAGACTGACCCAAGGCATAAACAAAATAACTGCAAACTGAGTATCGTTAAGTGAGTATGATTATGAAAAAAACAGCGTATTGCAGCACATGATTGAATAGTTAATATGTTTGCCAAACACACTCCTGCATTATTCAGAAGGCAAATCCTGAACTCTACACACACAAACACACTCAGACATACAAGCTGATTTCACCCTCTGCTTATATATTAATCCAAGTAAAACACACATGCACAGATTTGTATATTACATGGTCCTGTGCTTACTGAAAGACGCCACAAACACAGAGAACAATGATCAGTTATTGTTCAGTAAACACTGACTCCCCCACATGCACACTTTTTATAAACACATACAGAAACATATACTCTTGTTGGAATATCACAACAAACACACACTGTCTGTTCCTGCTCTGGTTCCTGTGAGACCTTATTACACTTTATATAACATCCTCTCCCCCTCTTCCCCCCCTCATTCAGTTTGCTTTTTCCCAGGACTTTCCCCCCCTTTTTCTTCTGCCTTCATAATCCATCTCTTCTGCAGCAGCACAGATCAGATATTTATTATCTGCAGACCCAAAAGGATCTGCCTACAAGGTCTGACAAGGAAGAGAGAGCGGGGGGTAGAGGGGATGTGGGCTGGGTCAAATTAGATTTTGGCAGGTATTATCCATTTCCAAGACGTATGGATGTCCAAGGACATCGCCAGCAGGGTAAACAATGGCTCACAAGGTAGCTGGATAAATAAAACAAACAGCAAATAAAGCGTGCTGATGATTGTGGACACAGTGAAAAATATGCTCTGAGATGAAGTGGATGGTTCGGGGGAGGGGGGGGCAGTGCTGGAGAGTTATTGGATTTGTTAATGATGGAGGTGCAATAGGAGACATTGCATGTTTTTGTTGCACTGTGTATTAACTCCTGTGTTTAGGACCCCTACCCCTGTATTTGTTGGACTGTTAGCCTAGAACGCTATAATGATACCACATAAACATATGGAGAAGTCGTGCAAGGAAAGGGGCAAAAATTTGCAGGTCTACCCAGGGTTCACGTTTCTGTCACTGCAAAGACAAAGCCTGATGTTAGGGGTTTTATCCAGGTGTGAAAACGGCTTTAAAGAGGTCAACCTTCCTTGTGTTATAAAGTAAGGATGTGGATTTAAAAGTTCTGTCAAAACTAATCACAGATACAGAGCAGAAGCAAGGAGTCTTTTTCTGTAGCTGAACTCTGAAACACGCCATCAAATCACAATCATGTTTATTAGCAATTCTCATTATATGGAAAGCAAGTTTATGTCATTATATAATTATCTTTACATGCTGTGGAGATCCTGGCTGCAGATGGCAAAGCAGAGACCCTGAAGCACAGAAGAAACACAGGAACTTTAAGCCAGGAGTCTTTAATCAGGATGGTTGATTGGAAAGTGCAGTCAGATTTGCGGATCAGATTAATATAATGTGATTTATGTACAAACAAGTGAAAGTTGCAAAGCAGCAGAAACACAGTGATCTCCGACTGAAAACGTGAGTAGTCCATAAGTCCACCAGAAAACAGAAATCCACACACATCCAGAGACAAGAAAGGTAATACTTGGATAATCTGCGGTGTAGATCAACACAGTGTACATGGATGAAACAAAAAATGAACCAGCACAGTGAAGGGAGCAAACCACTGAAATACAAAAGTAGGGGAGAACATACTGACACACAGGTGAAACCACTAGACAATCGGTGAGGCCACAAACACAGGAACTAAAACAAGACAAGAACACTAGGGGCAGGGAACTACAAAGTAAAACAGGAAACATGAAGCACTAAACACCTCAGAACTGTGACAACTTTACCAACTTAAAATTGTACTTAATTACAGTACTTGTGTTGATGGAAATTGTACTGTTCCTTCGCTGTTTCTAAAGCTAATTAAACCAAACAAAAAAATCAATAGCTCAGAAATACTTTGGCACAAAGCTGAGAACATGCGTGATTACCTTGCTCATGAAAAGTTTGGAGATACATGATTTTCATAGGACAGTGACTCCGTTAAACAAAGGTTAAAAACTGGGAAACGAACAGCCTCGTTTTGTTGACCCAATCGTCCACCTCACTTCTTCCCTCTGCACATTTTAGCGCTCTAAAATGACGTCACCCGACTTCCTCCTTTGCTCCATTCACAGTGATGTTGGCCAAAAGCGGCCGCTGTTAACAGATGTTTTAAACACTGACGACTATAAAAAGAAATTCAACTGCTGTGACAGGTTGAGTAGTACCTCGCATCACTAGTCTGATTTTCTGCAGGTCTATTAATATAGAAAGCTCCATGTCTGTCTGTCTGTGCTGGTCCTCACAATCAGCCTTTAGTTAAAGATCTACTTCAGTGACTGATGTGAGTCATGAGTAATTACAGTGATTCCACTGAAAACAATGCAAATATCCCACTTATCATCATTATTCCTGTTCCAATCAGCAGAGCATTAACAGATAGGGGTGGCATTTACAATCCCGATAAGTTTCAGAGAGGCCAATTTACAAGTGAACAATGTACACTAGAAACCATCTTATCATCATGTAAACAAGATGTACATGTGGCTTTGAAACTGATACGGTCATTTAACTGTTGAACACATTTCCTAAATTATAGTGCGCTAATCTACAAGCCAAAGCACATCTGCTAATTGGCTGTTTTTAGCCCCCTGCCGAGCATGAAATAATGTCTGTTGACCCTAAACAAGCATCACGTTGTTTTTTTCTTTCCGAGCAAATAAAATTATTTCCATTTATCTTTTATCTTAATTTTATATTGAAGGTTAACAAGCTCAAAAAAGATGCTGCCAGATCCTCCAGAATGTTTGATATGCCACGTTTGTGTTTCACACAAAAAGCTAAATAGCCTGTAGACACCCCGTCTCCTATCAAAGAGAATAGATTTGTTTGAGATTCTGGTTGAAGAAAAAAAAGAAACTGAGATGAAAAGGAGCAAAACTATCTATTTCAGCTGCTCTCAGCACAGGTACAAATACAAATACCAGATTGTATCGATTGATGATAACTTGATTATTATTATATAGCCCTGCACCTGTAACCTCCATCTTAAAACTGATTTTACTTCAGTAGCTAATTTTCTAACGTGACTTAAACATTTATGGTGCAAATTAACCTTTTCTCTTACAGATAGTTTTCTGGTTCTAGAAGAATTTGGCGTCTGATTCACGTGTTGCAAAGACAAAGACAAGAAATAGGCTGCCATCAAAATGTTTATTTGAACCAGTATTAATATTACTTGTAGAAAAATCTTCTTTCTTTGTTTACCATACCGGTAAATCTGAATGTTTTCTGTAAACTCAACTGAACGATTGAATTGTGGGGAAATTAACTTATTTATGATGTGTAGCATGTCCATATTGACAAAAGTTTATATTTGTATGAGCGATCTAAGCAGCTGAGAACTCGCTCAAGAGGGTGACCCGGAGGGCTGTAAGAGGTTTCATACATCCAAACAACTTTTATAAAAACCAGGCCAGGCTTCTAATGGAGACCTGCGTTTATTTGTCTAACAGTGTAGCCACACCAGGCCAGTAAAAGGGACAAGCGTCTAACTGGGACTCGGCTATTAATTGTACAAGTTTTACGGTCATTTTCAAAAACTAGTGTGAAACTGGTTACTTCAGAAAACATAACACACCTCTTCTGTCCGACCTCCACAGTGTGGATGTGAAACTGCTATGTAAATAAAAATCATCAGACTCCATGATTTCATGCTTTGTGATGACAAGAAATAATTTAATAAACATCTGAAAGACACGATAATATAAAAGCGGAATGTCGGTGGTGGTGATGGTGCAGTGGATATGACGCATGCCTTTGTGAGAGATCCGGGTTCGAATCCACTGTGAGGCACCGATGTGTCCCTGAGCAAGACACTTAACCCCTAGTTGCTCTAGAGGTGAGACCTCTCACATATATAGCAATTGTAAGTCGCTTTGGATGAAAGCCTAAGATAAATATAATGATCAGATTTGGGTTTTTTATAAAAGTAAAAAACAGTTACATGGAATCCGATCTATTCCAGTTTGGATTTAAGCCACTTTCATATGTGGTCTAAATCAGATCCAGGTCTGATTTTTTGAAATGCGACCTCAGTCTGGACGGTCAGATCGGAGTTCGTGCCACTCTGGAGTGACCGTCGCCGCAATTCTACGCTTCACGCAGCCGTAGTGAACAAAAAAAGCCATAAACAAACATGTGGCTCTGTTCCTCCTCGTCCTCGCTATCATCTGCTCACAAATTCCATTTCTCCCACCTAAAATCCTCCTGGTCACCAGCTCTCTTCTGAGTAGCGTGCATTTTACTTCTCCAATTAATTGGCTGGATGTGGATGTCGAGTCGGCGGACTCTTCCAGATATTTGGCGTGCTAGATATCTGGCAGACGTTGGTGATTTGTCAGAAATATGTCTGAGAGCTGTTTTGATGCGTCGTTGTGTAGTTCACACACAACGACTGGCGACCGCCGATTGACCGCCGATTTACCCCTGATCACAGCATGCCGAGCTCTCCGACCGGCAAATCGGGCTAAAAATCGTGTAGTGTGAACTGGGCTTTAAATTAAACCTGATGTACACAGACAAAAAGACCCATTCCTCCAGTTCCCCCTTCTTCATCCATCAGTCCCTTCCAGACTGGGTGTGGTCAGACTTAGTGAAAATCGAAAGCAGCGCAAAGATCTCCAAAGTGTTACCCAGCAAAACAAGAACACGGCAAAACAAGCACAGTGCTCGATGGTTTATCTGCTCAACATAAATAAGACTAAGCCATGCAAAGACAGGGAGCTCAAGTCAGATTTATGTTACAGTTAATCTATGTTGTGAATAAATTACGAATAAGTTAACTCTTTTAAACCTAACTGCAAAAGCTAATGGCCCCCTCTCTTACAAAAATAATTGACAGCACTAAGGGATAATGGTGGTGGAATAACTGAAGCATGTGACGCTTTTACTAATAATGATTTTTGATAAGGAATAAATGTGTTAAACAGGGATTTAAATGTCTTTAATGTGAAGAAAATGGTGTCAGCAAGTTGCAAAATGAAGGAGAAGACCAGAAAAGAATGTGTGAATGCGAGAGAAACAATGCCAAAGGCAAAGCAAATGAGAGAGTTGAATATGTGTCAGGAAGGCTGATGTGTCACAAAGACAGCTGACGAGACGGAGACAGTGGCAGAGCTGGACGGAGACCACAGAGAAAATGTGTGGAGACAGAGAAGAAAGAAGTGTGAAGGAGAACAACAGATGAAAGCTGAAAGGAGCTGAAAGACATTCAGAGAGAGAGCGAGGTCTGCAGGAATGAAGCCCTGCGAGCAGCCAACTGGCCTCCCCAGCACAGACGTGACCGCTGTGTGAATGATCCACTCTGCACTTCACCAAACCTCCCTGCTGCCCTGATACGGTGGCAGCTGTCCTTTCACTCAGTCTCCCTCATGTACACTCACTGGACTGCCAATGACACTGCGCCCATCCCTGCCGTCACTGAGGGGAAACACGTTGAACCCTAACAGACTGACTTTCACCGCAGAGTTCTGCCATCCTCGGCTTCTTTGCTGGAACTGCCTCTACTAAAGTTCAGCTTTTGTTTTTATTAAACTGTTGACCTGATGATGGCACAAGATGAAAATTTAACGGGATCACCAAAATGGCTACAAGTCATCCTGAGGGGAACATGAATGTCTGAACCAAATTCCAGTCAGTCCAGAGCGTTAGATACCTAAGCTTTGTCATGTCCCTCATTGTCTGGTATCAACTCACAAGGCAGCCTTTACCGTCATAGTTCAACGCTAAAAGTAGGCCCAGTGTAGTGGTTGGGGTGGACGGCTGGGTCAGAAACCGCACTGTCACACAGGAGACTGGTGTTAATTTCCTGCGTGAAAAAAAAGAAGTCGACATTGATTCTTTTTAGTTACAAAATGTATGTAAATTACCTACGTTACCTTACTTAACTTACATAATGTAAGTCACATAAGTAACATACTTATTTGAACCCAAACCATGCTCTTTTCCAAACATAACCAAGTAGTTTTGGTGCTTAAACATAACCAAATTGCATCGTTTCTGTTAGGAATGTGGTTTTGTGTTCATGTTTTTCCTGTTTAGTCTGTTTTCATAGGTTTGGTTTTGTGTTCTGTAAGCTTTATTTGATCTTGTCATGTTTAGGGTTTTGTAGCTTAATTTAGTCTTTTGTTCATTCGCATGTTTATGTTTCCTTAGTATCTGTTTTGTCTTTGATCTTAGTTCTAAGTCCTGCGTTTTAGTTCTTTGACTTAGTTCTTAGTCTTATGCTTTAGTTCATATTTAGTGTTTTTCCTGCTCGGTGTCTTGTCTACTGAGTCCTTAGTCTTATGTCTCCATGTTAGTGTATTCCTGTTCCCTGCCCTGGTTTTGTTCTGTTATGCAGTTGTTTTCTGTTTTACTCTGGTAACTCTGTCCTTGTGTGTTTCCTGTTTAATTTTGTAGTGTTCTGTTCTCATGTGTCCTTGTCTAGCTTTGTTCCTGTTCTTGATTATCTGCTGTGTTTCAGCTGCTGCTTCCCTCCCTGCTTGTTTGCCTGTGTATATGTTGTGCTCAGTTGTGTTCAGTGTTTGTAATGTCCTCGTCTGTGTAGAGTGTTTTGCCTGTTCTCTGTTCCATTGATTTATTCCCTCATGTTTGGATTTATCTGCCTGTGCTTTGGATTACTTTTTGGAAATACCTCAGTTTTGGATTTTGCCTTTGCTTGCACGTAAGCCTGTTTTGTTGCCTCAATAAATCATCTGGTTTGAACTTAATTTTCCTCGCCATTGTCTGCATGTGGGTCCACGCCTAAGACTGCACTCAGCCACCCTTGACAGTTTCACAAAGTTAACCACTAACGTTTTTTGACATTCTAACCGGATGTAACATTTTTATTCTTGCTAACTTGACCACAGAGCCGTACTTGAGCAAAAACATCGCTAAAGGCTCCCCAGGGCGTTAAAAAGAAATGACAAGGGTCTTGACCAAGCGTCCATATGTGATGCCCTGGGATGAGAACTGGGTTGGTCAGTCCATCAATGCATTTTGATTTCACTCAGAACTAGGACTGAAACGATTTTTCGAGTTATTCCAAAAATTCGATTACTAAAAAGCACTGACACAAATTTTTTGCATCAATGCTTCATTTAACCTATATAACAATATACAGCGCACTGACATTCATAACTGTCGCACATTGCGTTTATGCTGTGATTGAGTAAACACGCGTGATTATGATGTTACAGTCGGTCCACCGTAAAACGAAACTGATGTAGCTTACCGCAACAGCACGACGAAATGCTTCAATCTGATCAGAAAGCACCCAGACCCCAAACAAGTACAGTAGCATCAAGTTTAGCATTTAACGTAAATCATTATTGATTGTTGAGCTAATGGCTAGCAAAAGTAAGCCGCAATTCTCAGCTGTAAATGTATAATGTAAATTTAATTTCAATTTTAATTATATAGCAGCAAAAACATTTATCTCATAGCGCTTTTCATAAAAACTCTGTGATGTTATTTACAGAAACCCAACAACAGCGGCGACAGCGGCCATCTACCTCTGAGGAACATGAATATCTGTATAAAACCATTGTTGAAACATTTCAGTTTGTCTAAAGTGGTGGACCAGTGAACTTTGCCATCCCTGGAGCCATGCTGCCGGTGGACTAGTGGTCGGATTTATTTCCCTAAAATGTTACAGTATGAATGCTTTCTCAAAACCCAGGTGCCAACTAAAAAATAAACCTAGGTTGAGTCTAACCTGAACAAGAAGATCTGACATCAGTCGAGCCTAAACGCACGGTGTTATGATTTGATGATTATGCTGTACTCTGACAGGAGGAAGACCTGAGTGCATCCCTGGAGTGTTATTGAGACAAACAGGAGTCGTACGTGATCAGGCCGTATGTGCTTTTATTATATTCCTCACAGTAGCTGTTACACTTGACTTTGTGATATAAACTTCAGTTTCACCTTGTTTCATCACTGAATGGGAGACCACTCCCTTTCATTCGCTGTGTTTGTGTTGTTTTATTCACTGTGAAGGAGAGTTCAATGACGTCTGTACGAATATATACGAATGTCAACTACAATTGGTTATAAAATGCTCGAGTTATAGTTAGCCAACCTAAATTTCTTTGTTAGGGAAAGAGCCAACATTCCTTCACTCAGTTTATGCCTTTAAACCTTTAAAATAAAAGGCACTGACATGATTTATTTGGAGACTGGACTGCGGTCAAGCTAAGGAAAGTTCTTTGTCTGCTTTTTTCCAGTGTTGAAAGATCATTTGATAACAACATTTTAGACTTCCACATCTCTACAGTCACAAACAGGCACTCGTTCAGATCCAAACAGGATAAGTGTTCAAACAGACACAGATCAGCACAGACACCGGTTCTATCCAGGCGGAGGCTGACCCACCTAATGCTTTCACAGTTCATGGACTCTGGTCATCGAGTGTCTGCCAGTTAGACGGCAGGGGAGTGCCTGAGGGACGGAGCAGGCGAAGCCAGACTGCAAGCAGAGTGGAAGAAAAGTCACACACCACAGAGCCGAGCCGTGAAGGGAGCGAGAAATTCTACTTTACTGGGACATCTACTTTAATTTAGACCCCGCCAGTGTCTTTTTCGATATCCATTACCACCAATGACACGAGGGAAAAGAGGAAAGAGGTTAGGGATCAATGGTGTGATTAGAGAGAGGGACAAGGAGTCTCTAAAATGTGTCAAGCGCTAAAGCCTTTGAGCAGTGAATTATTGATGAAAAGGATATATGCTAGATAATAGAGTCCACGCATTATTTATTTTGATTTTCTGCATTTAAAAGGATTTGCAGCCCTTGTTTAGGTGCCAAACAGTCAAATTGCATTTGTCATTAATAACTAAAGGAGCGCACCGAAGATTTGTGCTGGTAAAATGCAAGAAAAGCGTCAGAAAACAAATTGTGAACACAACATTGGTATGTCCATCCATCCATCGTCAACTGCTTATCCTGTGTACCGGGTCGCGGGGGGCTGGAGCCAATCCCAGCTGACATCGGGCGCACCCTGGACAGGTCGCCAGTCCATCGCAGGGCCACACATAGACAGACAACCACTCACATCCACAACTAAGGACAATTTAGGAGACACCGATTAACCTAGCCTGCATGTCTTTGGATGGCGGGAGGAAACCGGAGAGAACCCACGGGGAGAACATGCAAACTCCACACAGAAGGGCCGGACAGGTGACAGTGCTAACCACTGCACCACCGCACCGCCCTCATTGGTAGGTCATCACTTTTAAAGTTGATAGCTACAGAGCAACGTGGGGGTTCATGTGCAGTTGTGTTTGTGTCACCTGGTGAAGGTGAGTCCAGTATTCTCTCTCAGTTAGCTCCACTATGTTCACCAGCTGCTCTCTGACTGAGTCTGTCTGCTGCCTCCAAGAACAATGAGCAAGAAGTGTGGATGTTTTTTCTCCATGTTAGGAATCTGCCAGGTGTAGTAACGCCTCACTAACACAGGCCTGAGGTGGAATGTAGAATATATACGCACTTCTCTTCAACCAACATTGTAAGTTTAGCAGCAGAAACTGTCTTTTGTGCTCTGTAGCTTCTCACATGTGCAACATGCATCAGTACAGCCAGTCAGCAGATCTTATTTTGCAGCACTTTATGTGAATCACTCATTTACATCTGTAGTTTGAGCAGGGCTGGACTGGTAATCTGGCATACAGGGAAAATGCCCGGTGGGCTGCCGCATCTTTGGGGTCGGTGTAACGTAAATTATGTATTTATATAACTGTTTGTTATTAAATGGGCCAATGATCAGCCCATAAAGCACGGACAGCGGACCATTGGGTAATTTTCTATACTGACAGTGGGCCGGCCCAAACACATTTCTTACCAGCCCCCCGCCTCCTCTGCTCTCCGTTTCTTGCGTTACGGCCCCCCAAATAAAATCTTCAGACGGAGGCCGCTAAATGTGCAAAAGCAACCGATATGTTTGCTACCAAGGCTGCAGTAGTTCAACATCGGCTGCAGTACCCAGTGTAGAGCAGGCACAGGCACCTGAAGGAGTAAAGGAGAGCTGTAGCCCCGGGCAGGCAGAGGAGGAGGGTGTGTTAGCAAGTGACAAAGTGACAGGGCCGAGGGCGAGAGCAGGAGGAGAGTGAGGGTGAAGCAGAAAGCGTGGAGTAGCTCAGCCTGTGGGGAGGGAGCAGGGAGGGAGGCTCATTTACACCGGGGACATGTAGCCACCACTATTCGAAAGCATTTGTTAAAAATGATCTGGAAAATATCAAGAAATGTTGATTAACAAATAAGAAAGGCTGTGAAAAAGGTTTATTTGCACAATAAGCCTGCAATGCATGTAAATATAGAAGAAAACTGTGTCCAAAAAAAGTAATTTAGGCTAAAAACAATAATAAGCTACTGATTACTGCATTATATTCTATTATATTTTTATTTTCTGAATTGTCACCTGCCACCTGAATTTGGTTTCCCTGGTGCAGAAAATGTCCTCAGAATGCAGGAAATTAAGTGTTTAATGCTCAAAATCTCTTGGGGGAGGACACCCAGACCCCCCTATCAACTATTTCATAAATGCATTTTTTTCTAAATAGTAGGTCTATTAAAATATATTCTTGTCTTGTTGTCATGCAGCCTTGTGCAATGTTAGGTTTTATGAGGTAAGGTTTTCGTCACACCCCTAATCTGAGCCCTTAAATGGAGGGATGGTGTGTTGGTGACGGGTTTCCGAGCAATCTTGATAGGCCTCCTGGGCCAAAAATGGCAGGGCTGATTTTTTTGTCCCAGTCCAGCCCAGTGTTTGAGTAAATATCCCGCTACATCGGTGTAAATAATTTGCTTATATCCACCATAGAGTAATAGTAGAGACTATTTTGTTTTCTATGAATACAGAAAAAATGAAATGAAAATGTGACGCTCAGTGCCGCAACTTTAATCTTCTATGAAATACCCATTATCCCTTTTGGATGTGTTATTATATTTGCGCTGAAAATAAGAAGCAAGAAGAATGTTGCTCCGCCTACTCGCTCTGCTGAGAGCGATCGATTGTCTCGCTGTATATTCAAGCCGTGTCAGATCAATCAGGCAGACTTAGAGCGGTTGGTATTTTATGGTGCAAACATGTGGTCGGTGTGTACAGAAGCATGTTGCAAACACACCCACACACACACACACACACACAGCAATATTTCAGGCTTGAAATCGTTGTGCCGGTTTTTGTTCACCCTGCAGTAAAAGGTGCTGATGTGAATTCCGTACACAGATATGCACAAATACAAACACCCCCCTCCACCAGATTCACTAAGCCTTCACATGTTGGACGTTGTTTATTCAGTGCAGCCTCACATACGTGGGTTCTTTCAGTCACATTCCCTTTATCTTCATTATTTTTGCTTTATCTTTCCAAATCTCACGCCTCCTCAGTCACACAGAGCGCATGTCAGTGGTAATTCTTTAAGGCCACGTGCATCAGCCTCACTCTAATTTCCCTATTACACACACACACACACATAAATGCAGAAGGGAAACCTTCATTTCTTGCTTTTGACCTGAACAGAAAGAGTTCTGCTGCATGTTGATTGGCTCCATCCTCCCCCCCAGGACTCCATCAGTGATGGTGATGGAGGAGCGCAATGCAATCAAAGACGCAGCACAGAAGCTCCAGCACGCAGAGAATCCAATTCTTCTCCTAATGTTGTGATAACAGGAGAGGAGTGGACGCTCATCAGCCAATTGTTTCGTCAGCACGGCCTCCAGAGACGCTCTACATCCTCAATATGAAAAAACACCCACACCATTGAATAACCACACAAACACACACATGGTTTAACACATGTCACTGACAGCTGTTATGTACTGCTATTTTATGTATTTATGAATTCTAACTGAATTAAGCTAAATAAAATTTTGGCTATCCAGTCCCTGGAGTCCGTTTTAGTTTACCACACCAGTAAAAACTGCTCCATTCAGTTCATTTTTATTTATGTAACACATAGGGCAAAGTCTAGATCAGAGCGCTGCATGAAGTCGAACACACCCATAGTTACTTTGGATAGCTTGCAGCACCACTGTGAGGAATCTTGGAACAGGACATGTCCTTTAACTCTCACATTAAACAAACTTCAATGTAACATTGCAAAAATTAGCAACATCCTGTCAAAAACATTATGTGGAAAAACTAGGCCATGCATTTGTTACTTTTGGGCTGGATAACTGCAATTATCTCCAAATCTATCAATCTATCTACAGTATCTATATCTAGTTCTTCTTCCCCTCCATGCCGTCTCTCTGTCTCTCTCTCTTCCTCACCCCCAATTGGTGGAGGCAGATGGCCGCCCACCCTGAGCCAAGGTTCTGCTCGAGGTTTCTGCCTGTGAAAAGAAGTTTTTCCTCACCTCTGTCACCATGTGATGCTCATGGTGGGAATTGTTGGGTCTGTAAATAATATCACAAAGAGTACAAACTACACCTGCTCTGTATGACAAGTGGAATAAGAGAACTGTTGTTGTGAATTGGTGCTATATAAATAAATAAATAAATAAATAAATAAAGAGAGAGAGAGCACAATATCCATCAGAAATGCAAAACAATAATAAATTGTTAGTTTCCAAAGATTGTTTCCAATATTAAGGGGTCAATACCACATTTCTCCAGTGATTTTTTAGCTGGTCTTTGCACCGCTTCTTCAGACCGGCGACCCAGATGAAGCCGTCCATGCGGGACATGACGTGGCAGGCATTGTTGAGGCATCCTGATAACATGTCCAAGCCATCACAGTTGATGTTCAGTGACCGTGGCCTCGATGCTCTTGCTGTTTGTCCTCACAAGAATTTGAACATGGAGTTACACGGTCACGCCATGTGATTCCCATGATTAATAATCGGACTAATAATAATAATAATTGTATCAGCGATTCTCGAGCAGGACCATGGGGGCAGCTGGAAGCCCACTACCACAGATCCAGAGCCAGAAACACCTGCAGAAAGGGACAGAAGCAGAGCGATGCGGGACGAGAAAGCACAAAACTACGGGAGATGAAGTGCAGTTAGTAACATGCATTAATGGCATAAGAATAAATACAGACGGAGAGGGAGAGGAGGAGATATAAACAACATGTCACCTGAGCCCGGACGTTTCCTGCTTCTCTTTGCTCTCGATGACTTTTCCTCTCTTGTGCTGATATTGTTGCTTTTGTTGTCATTTTGCCGCCTTACTGTCTTCTGATTTTGTTTCCAAACATCTTGCCAGTGACACAGTAACAGAAATGTTGATTAAAATGTGCTGATTCATATTCAACACATATAGTCAACAGCAGAGAGTCAAAACGTCATGTTAACTAAACACTCTTGCTGTGACAGAATTTGTGAATGATTGTGACATTTTTCATGCAGAATATTTATGCAGAATACACTCACATACAAGGGCTGACAAACACACACACAAATACACACAAACATCCAAACGCCGCCTCAAGGCAGAAATCCACAGACAGACTGTGTATCGATTGTCATTTAATTAAACATGCATTATATTGTGCAGTATTTACATAGAAATACACACACATAGACCAACACACACACGCTCACAAAGAAGGGTTAAACAGCTTTGGGGAAAGGTCAGATTTAATTACATCCAATACGTATCTCTCTCCTAGCTGAAACAATTACAAGTTAATGGAGGAAGTCACGGCGAGCAGCTTTCTGAACGACTGTTGAATAATAACATGTCAGGAGCATACAGCTGTGTGTGCGTGTGTGTGTGTGTGTAGGTGTGTGGTTTCAAGTCGCATGCCAAAAATGTCTGCACCTCTTTGTATGTGTGCGATGTTTTCCGTATGAATATGATCGTAAACGTGAGTAGTTTGCGATTTACATATTTCTCTTTGTGAGTGAAGGAAGCTTTGCATGTGTGTTAATGTGTGTGTGTGTGAGCGAATTACGTACATACGGCCTCCTTTATGGCGTGTCTGTAATAACCGAGTCATTTCACCAAAGCCAAGCCTCCCTTTATTCTTCCAACTAATCACTTGCAATTGCCCAATTAAGCCCAATCACTTTCACAGACCAACACCCTCAAACGTAATGAGCCCATCATGAGAATCCACTCGCTCTCAATCAGAACCCCACGCTGGGAGATTTCTGTGTGTGTAATTACATCCACATTCCAAGCATGACAACTCAATGCATTTCTGGTTTAGAAGTTTGCGAGAGAAAAACATACGGTTTGGGATTCAGGCGTCGTGCCCGCGTGGAGACGCCTGAGGCAAGGTTGGACTAAATTTGAAGTATATAAAGTTTAAGGTTTTTGTCTCTGTATCCGAGAGTATTAAATTAACTGCGATGCAGACAGTTTCGGCATATATTGTGTAACTCCTAAGAGCTTTCCTCATCACATTTTTCATTTCCCCTTCTCATAACTCCTGCAGAAAGCCTTTGAGCTCTGACCCTTGAGGATAATTTGATACGTTCATTGATCTCAGGGTTAAATTCTGTTTGGTTGACTTTAGGAAACTAAAACAACTTAAACACCAAAGGGTCTTTTGGTGTGAAGGAACATTAGGAGTACCATGACACAGGTTTCCCCAGGTCCTGTTAGGGTCGATTATTGAGCTAAACCAAGCCAAAGGTGACGGCCGGGGACTCTCCTGATCAGTAGGTCAGACTCTGTCTCTGCTCTTTATCTGCCTGGTCGACTGACTGACGCAGCTGTCTTAATAATGATGCACTCTTGTACATTTGTGCCATAACCCAAGGTCGAGCTTATTTTTACTATGTTTCATTACAGACAGACTGACTGGTCGCATGTGGCTTGAAGAGACTGTCCTTACCAGAAAAACAACTATATACAGTAGGTCGTTTTTGCAGCATGTTATTACGACCCTTATTAACATTTATTGTAGCTGCGACCTCTAGTGGCCGCAAGACAGTAGCAGAGGATGAAGTCGGGTGACGTATTATAAATAGCAAGAAAGACCATGTAAGGAGGCAGGATGGGTCAAACGCTGGACTTTCCCTCAGGAGAACGGCGTTCAAGTCCCATGTGAAGTTATTTTGTGTTTTAAGCTGAATAACATTACTGACTTTCATAACGTGACTCACTACATTTACTTACTTTAACCCAAACCAACCTACCACCGTTTCACAACGTTTACAGCATGTTTAATGTCATGTGACGTAGTTAAAGTCCAGATACCTGACGGGAACGTCGTGTGTGTCGTTTTAGGAGGCACGGACAAATGGAGTTCTGGAAACTGAGGTTCAGGAACAGGACCACGCCTCTCCCTCACTAATTCGACCACCTGCGCCTCATTCAATTCCTCCAAATCAACCACTGCTTCACTCATTTCATCCACTTTTAATGGGCAGCACGGTGGCCCAGCGGACCTCGCTCAGCCCAGGCCTCTGTGCGGAGTTTGCATGTTCTCTCCGTGTTTGCGTGGGTTTCCCCCGGGTGCTCCGTTTCCTCCAACCATGAAAAACATGCACGCTAAAATCCATTATCTGCCAAATAATCATTTTGTCTTTGCCCCGGGTTCCTAGCCGCTCTGTCCACCAAACCCTAAACAACCTCCTTCCTCCCTCCCCTCTCGACCCCTCCTTTTATAACTATTCATTACAATAACCCACTATAAAATCTAACATTGGCCTGGTCCTTGTTAGTGGAACGCCATTTCAGCATAGAGTCTTGATTTGAACCAACAGACTCTTCACACATGGATAGAGGGGTGAACAATAACCTTATTTGGAACTTTGTGAATCTGTAAGTCTAGAAAGGATACAGACAGACGGGAAGTACACTTCTGATTTGGTGTTCACACCTTGGATGCCGGCACTGGATCTCATTGGCCGGGCTAAACAAATAATGTGCAAGTCTTCATCAGTCTACGAAACATCTTTATCAAACACTGAACCCGGGTCACTTTATTTCCACAGCATTTGGTAAAAGAAACAAAGACTGACTGTTTGGTAAGAGACGGGATGATCTTAATTTCATTAGGCAGAGAGTGTCTTTGAGTCTTTGTCTTTTAGTTTCATGACTTGAGTCTGAAGAAGATTAACAACCGTCAGCAGCTCCTTCAAACTTCACTAAGCTTTTGTTGTTCATCTGTGTTTTCCGGCTTTAGGGCTGAAACACCTCTGACGATTTGATGATCCACCAACTACTTCAGCCAGACCAGGTACTGTAGGGGGTGTGGCGATCGCTCAGAGGAGAGGAAAGAGAGCCAGGATAGGAGCCATGTTGGCCCAGCTTGGACTTATCAATTTCTTTCGATGATGCTTGGAGCTCAAACACAGTCAAGATGGACTCAGTTTCCCAAAAGTCAGACTTTTTTAATGTGAAGATGAAACCAGATTTTGTTGCTGCTGTTTACATTCTCCCAGACGCAGATTAATAAAATGTATACGTGTCTGTATTTACATACATAAATTATGTAAATAACAGTATGTTTTTTATTATTTATATCCATCCATCCATCCATCGTCAAACGCTTATCCTGCGTACAGGGTCGCGGGATTTTATTTATATGTAACAATATTTTAATACACTTAATTATCTGTTAAGTTCTTTGTGCACAGCATGAAGGGACTACAAACTTTTATTTTTGTTTTACAGCCTTGTGTTGTATAACCGGAATCAGAAGGAGCTTTATTGCCAAGTAGTGTTTTACACATACAAGGAATTTGCTGTGGTGAGAAGGTGCTGATAGGTGCTACATGCAGACAGACTACATACAGTTAACATATAGAAATGTAGAGATACACACACACACACACACACACACACACACACACGTATATATGGAATAGACAAATGCAAGTTATATAAGTATAATAAAAAGAATAGAGAAAAATAATACAACTATTTGCAGAGAAAGTACGTGGCAGATATTTACATGTGCATTATTCGAGTAAATATATAAATTGATGATGTAAAAATATAGAACAAAGATTAACAATTAACAACAAATATGTGCAATGTGCCAGGTTTGTGAATGATATGAAATGAAGTCAAATTTAGACGTGCAGAGAAATTTGCGTTATTTGAAAGGGGGGAGTGACCCGGGCCTTGTTAATGAGGCTGCAGACGCAGGAAGAAGCTGTTTTTTTGTGGCGAGAGGTTTTGGTCCTGATGGACCGCAGCCTCCCGCAGGAGGGGAGAGTCTGAAACAGTTTGTGTCCGGGGTGGAAGGAGTCAGCTGCAATCTTTCCTGCTCGCCTCAGAGTCCTGGAGGCGTACAGGTCCTGAAGTGATAGAAGATTGCAGCCAATCACCTTCTCTGCAGAGCGACTGATGCGCTGCAGCCTGCCCTTGTCCCTGGCAGCAGCGTAATAACGATAAGATGATGTTTTTCCAGAGACTCTCACGTCCACTATTGGGGCAGAGGGTCAGAATATGCTGGTGTTGTTGGTAGTTTTCGTGGGTCTGTGTTTGTCCCGCTTTGCTCTGTATTGTAAATGTGCTGTAGTCGGGTCATTTCACGCCTTTTAAGACAAATAGTGAGGAGACCGATTCAAGCACAGCGAAAGCACGCATTGGTTCTTCAGACTCATACTGGCACTGATGGATGGATATTTGGTTAATATTTGGTTATTTTCCCATTTTTGTTTCTCTACTGAACACAAACTGTTCATCATTCCCCAGCCTCGCTGCCCCTCAGTGAAGCAGAGCGCACACAGAGCCACGCTGGCAGAAACGGCTGCACACACGCAGATAAACACACACACAAAGCCATTCACCTGTGAATGCATGAAAGCGCAGCGACACTGCGAGGCAGATCTCCGCTGCCGTCAGATACAGGTGCTAAGCTCACCTGCAGTGACCCCGGCTTGTTCCGCTGCGGTGGGTGGATTTCCAGAGAGTGGGCCGAGGAGAAAGCGACAGAGAAAAGGATTACCTGTTTGTTTTTTTCCCCCCTCGCCCTCACGCTGTGGATCTGAAGCTAAAGCTCTGGTTGTGTCATGCTCAAGGCTGTTCTCGCCATCCTCAGAGCGCTTCCTCTCAACCTCAGACACCTGAACGAATCAGAGCGGAGCTGCAGTATGTGGAGGAGGACGATTAGCATCCCCGTGACCTCCGTCCTCAGGAAGCAGTGTGGATCAGACCGTCTCCCTGCTCCCTCTACATATTGAGCCCTTTCACACATGGAATCCACAACACTGCCGTCTTCATCTATCTGTTAAAGGGATGCTGTTGTTGTCGTTCAGACAGACACTTTTAAGTTCATGTTTCTTACGGCTTTATTCAGACACTCACAGAGGGAGCCACGCAGCCCATGTGATATTCGGCCCCTGGTGTGACAGAGCAGAGATATAGAACAACACAGAGTTTAAGATGTTGAGATAAGGAGGGAGGAGATTGGGCGGGGTTTTGTTCCTTCACAGGCTGCATCAGTGATGGATCTGAGAGAGAAATCTGCTGCCTGTTTTATAACATCCAACAGTCCACAAACACTGCCAGGACGTTAAGATGGGACTCGTATTCTATTAGTGCACATGCGGTATGGAAAGAGATTACAGGATATTCACTGATTCCACACAGCTGGCATGAATTAAAGAGACTGCTGGTGTCTGGTTGTACGAGGGTTTTTTAACCTCTTTTGTCCCGCTCTCATCACGATCTGATCTGACAGCTTCAAAATGGCTCTTTGACAGCGTTTGCTTTATTTAATTTTCTTTGTGCCCACAAGATGAAGATGCTGCAGTCTTTACGTTGATCTGAAGGCATTCAGACGTGTGTGACAGTGATGTGGAAGTGTTTCAGGTCCGACCTCGTCAGATTGCCGTCGTGTTTTTATTCAGGCATGAAACCAACATCGCCAACTGCCATTAGGGTACAGAAACAGAGTCAGAGAAACAATGCAGGGTTGTTGAATCAGGCTCAATTTGTGCTGCGACGTCACTTCATCTGGCCAGTCAGATACAAGAGAGCGCACATTCATGGTACATTACTTTGTAACATGACTGCAGTATTTCTGCCGTTTACCTGGTGATCGTTGCAAAGAAAGATAAAATAGTTATGTGTGATAAGTTTGTTACTGGACTTCCTGGTTCATATTTCATGCCCCTCCCACGCACCCATCGTCTGTTTAAACACAATATAAGAAAGAAAAAAAAAGGCATACTACTCTACACGGGGCTCAAAATGTACGTTGAAATATCTACGACAAAAGAATCGTATTTAATAATTGGAACCATCCCATTGCAAAACCCTTATTAACGCAACCATGCAACTGTTTGAAATGCTGTTATTAGTATAATTCAACTAGATCCATGTTTCAGCTGCAGCAGTTTATTCCAGTTTACTGTTCATGCTTGCTAACAGTGCAGAAATACCCAGAGTGCAGAGCTGCATTCAACAGGTGGACGATCGAGTGCAGAACACAGTCCTAATGTTGCAACTGAAGAGCCAACAACAGTGCTCTCTAGGAGTGAAATAAGTGCATGCTACTTTCCATGACACTGCACACAGCTGGTCATACGCTCACATGTAAAACCCAGTCTGTATCTTTCAAGAGGAATTGATATTCTACTAAAATTATTGCACATCTTATAACGGATATAGAAGAATCAATTATCTTCGTTCTGTTTAAAATATAATTTCATATAATATAATTTTAGGAAGCAATAACTTTAAAATGACAGGAAAACAGTCAGAACTAACTCTGTACATGGATACACTGGCAGTGTTTTTCTATAAAGGACTGTCTGCCTCTCCGAACAGGGACGTCTTGACTTCCTTCTATCTGTCTTATTGTCTCGCTCGCTCGCTCTGTCTCCTCCTCCCTTTCCTTTCTCCATCTTCTCAACCTTAAGGAGCCCTCACTTCAGAGGAGCAGATCGATAAGGGGCACTTCAAAGTGGTCTTGGAACCGAGGGGGTTCTTTGAAAGATGCAGGAGGCAACAATACTTAATGCGCACAGGATCCTCTTGCATCAGCAGTGCTGCCACGGCCAGCTGCAATCTTTAAAAGACACAAATCACAAGTAGGTTTGGAAATCATATCGGCAGGAGAGGAGAGCAGAGTTGAGGGAGAAGAAAGTACTTAATTAAGACATATAGGAATATGATAAACAAATCCAATCACACACAGAGAGAACAGTGAGCTAGACATGGTGAAATAGCAGGATCTAACAAATAAGACAACAACAAAACAACAACAATGTTAGATGCAACGAAGTACCTGTGCAGTTCATAGGCAAGGCAGCGTTTATTTGGCAAAGCAGCCGCCGCTGACAGTGACCACTTCCTTTATCCTGTGTTTCAAATCATTTAAAGAGGGGTCAAGTTTGGACCAGGTGGACGGAGATGCCAACCTGTATAGCTCTGTAATCAATCTGTGACTGAAATAAGGCAGCAACTAAACGTTTTCTTGAAGTCATGGATCAACAAGACTTGAATTTTAATTTCTCTGCAAGATAGTCATTGTTATTTCAGTTTTTTTCCAACCAAATTCCCAGTTATTTGTATTTACTAACGGACTGAATACAGACTCCTTTGTCTGCCCAGGGGAAAGAAAATCATCACTTTAGTTTAATCCTACAGTAAAGACTGGGTGAGCAGCTGGTGTATCTGTTCACATCGCAGTGAAACAAACTCAGGTTGTTTTAAGAAAAGAAGTCAGTAAATAATAATTACAACCTCCATCATCGTTGATGCTGCTGACTGTTTCATTACTCTGACATATTTTACAACTCATCCACTGACAGCATCAACTAATTGACTGCCGTCTTGTTCTGTAGACGCATGTTTGATGACTGCGCATGTTATGGCTGTTCAGACTACGCGACTTGCTGCCTTGTGACGGGAGTCTTGGAGTCGGGTACCAGGGATTGTCTGAGCTACAGAGAGTGCCTGAATGTGGATGTCGAGGTCGACTCCTCCTGATATTTAGCATGCTAGATATCTGGCTGGCGTCGGCGATTTACCCCTGATCACAGTCGGCGAGCTCAGCAATCCTGAAGTGTGAACTAGGCTTTAACCTCACTTACAAATCCTCTGTGTTTTCTGCTTCACAATCACCATCTTTTAACGTGAAGCGGCAGCAGTAGGAGATGCAGCAACTTAATCCAGCTGTGATTTGGCTGCAGCAGAGTGAGGCCAATATCAATCAGATCAAATAATAAAACGGTAACACTGGATTACGCGCTCCATCACATCCTGTCAGTCGCTCGTGTGTGTGGAGTTTGAATCCGGCACAAAGAGACACGAGAATTAAGTCACTGTTCAATCCAAGGTCGTGACGTCTCATTATTTTGGTGGCTTTGGCCATTATCCCTTTAGGCCTGATAACATTTTATTAACCAGCTAGAAGAGAGTCCACAGGCCAAGGGCCACGAGAGGCATGTTACGGGAAAGGCTGGTCGACATGTTGTTACCCATTGTGGCCCCATTATTCCCAAACGACTTGGTGTTTTGTCTCTGGGGCTTTTGTTCAGTTGAACTGCTCCTCGGCCGACCGCGAACAGTGTTTTCAGAATGCAGAGAAGACTGAATAGCAATACCTCAAGACAAAATGGTCGTGAGGTAAAAACAAGAAAGAGAACGAGAGAGAGACAGAGAGAGACAGAGAGAGCTAGACTGAGAGCTATATTTGCTGAGAAACAAGCACAAAGAGTTCACGCCCTTCAAACTGTAAAGGGAAAAGTTAGTAGCAGAGTGTGAAAACAGGCAACAGCATGCAGCAGCAGTGGGGAGAGACCGGAGAGGTGGGGTTGAGAGGTGTTAGATATAGGACGAAACCTGCCAACAAGTGACACGACTCAAGCTGCAGATTCTGCTGCTGAATTATGAAACGTCTTCATTTGTGATCCAGTCAACTATGTTTTTACATATCAAAGACAGTTAGTGGGTCAACTGAGCCTTGTTCAGTATAACGCAGCGTGTGATGGAGGGGGGTGACAAGAGGAAGAGAGGGAAAGTGAAGGAGACGAGGAGACCAAGGGTGACGCTTTTATACAACACGTTCACAGTTTTGGAACTGCTTGTCACAACCAGAGGTTCATAAAAACGTCTGCAGATATGGTTTGAACGTATGAAGTGTTAACTGCTACTGTAACCCTTCATACTGCACCGCTTTATGTTACATTCAATGCATACAGTGCTTGAAGCTGACAAAAATAGGTGCCAGTACTCCCCCTTCCTTCTCTTTTCATGCCACTTTCTCCTTCTGCTCCATCTCAGGAGATATTTTTCTGACAGCTTCAGTTACAAGTTAGTTTAAGATTTTAACACGCAAAACACATGAAGAGTTTATAAAATATGATGCTTTGTTATAAATTAAACTCCAACAGTTTATTCAGGTACAGCTGACAGGATTACTTGGTTGACTTATTTCAACTGTTTTGATCATTTACGTCCATTTTCCAAGCTTCGCGAATGTGAAGATTTGCTGCTTATCCTTTAAATTATTTTAATAATTTGACTGTTTGCTAATAATGTTGAGGTGTTGGACCGCTGGTCGCACAAGACAAAGCTTTGTGAAGGCGTCACTTTGGGCTCTGGGTAATTTTAAGAGTTTTAACAAACAATTAATCTATTAATGGAAAAAATAAATCAGCACCAGCTCAGCAACTACAGCAGTTAAATCCTGCTTTTACATGAATGCAGGAGGAATAATAATCTTATTAGATAATATGTAATAGTACAACAGTCACAGGGTACATTTTTCTGCATTGAGTACTTTTACTTTTAATACTTTAGGTGCATTTTCCTGATTTATACTTTCATACATCTCATCTACATTATCAATGCAGAACTTTTCTTGTAACAGAGTACTTTTACAGTGTGGTATTAGTACTTTTACTTAAGTAAAGGATCTGAATACTTTGTCCACTGCTGGTCTTAGCTAGACAATCCATGTAGTATATCGTTATTTTCAAGTTCTCACACATGTCACGTCACAAGTGTTACTCTACGTGTTCTTGGACACATTTCTTATGTCTGCAGGGTTTCAGCACAACTCGTGTTGTTGTCACGACCTCCCCGCTGTGACCCCTGCGAGTGGCAGCTGGCGTGGGAGCGAGTGTGGTTATTTTTTTTTACCTTTTTGAGTGAATTTGATGCGCTTTGGGTTTTGTTTCTCTCTCAGTGGTGGCTGCTTTTGCCTCCCTGGGTTTCCACACACCTGACCGTCATCAACTCAGTCAGTCTCTCTTCATGAACCCTGGCTTCTCAGGTCCCACCGTTCATCACTATCTCCCTCACTCACCTGCCAGCAAAACCCTTCAGCTCACCTAGACTCATGAATCCAGAACCTCATCCAGAACCCCAGCCCCGTTCAGCGGTCTGCTCCCAGAACTCACTTTCTAACCTGCTTGTTTGTCTCAGACTGCTTTTGGGTTCAGCCAGATTCCTGACAGTTGTACAGAGATTTAAGGTTCATAAATATTGTCAAATTTTTCAGTGTCAAAGTTTAATAAAAAGGTAAAAAGGAGATTTTTACTCATGTCTCCATTTTCTTTCCTTTTCTTATTATTATTGGGGATGAATATGTTTAGGGTTTGTTTCAGAAGAGGAGCGCTCTGCAGAAGCCACGTTAATTGAAAACCTGAATGACAGCTGATCGTCTTCGGTAGCTGCGACTAATCCCCGTGAATATTGAGGGTAACATTACCACGGACTCTGCACCATGGAAAGTCACACTGCACAAGAGAAGACTGCTAACTGCGCCACCAGGTTTAACTGAACTATGCAACTAAGGGTTAATATTGTTGTATTTTATTTGTTTAGTTTTATTAATTGAGGGACGATAAACTGACTTGACCTTGAAAGCAGATAGAAGGCACAGGGAGGTGCACACACACAAACACAAGTGCTGAAAGAAACAGACAGTTGAGAGACAGTGGAAGAAAAAGCCAGACAGAGTGACAGGGAAGGCGAGGTGGTGAGTAACAGTGCTGTCAGTTGGCTGCTTTGACAAGTTGCCCTGGTTGCCTGCTGAGAAAAGAAAGCAGTGTCAGACAGCGGAGAGGGGGAACCCTGCGACACACAGCCCTCCACTCTGCACCACTTCTTCCTGGGAACACAATGGAAGATGCTCAGCTGAAAACTGTTTATTAAATTCCTAATGCGTGATTAGGTCAACTGAGCGCAGTCACAGACATGAAGGAACGTGAAGCAAAGATCTGAATCCAGAGGGGGGGGGGCAGCTGTTTCTCTGGCAGCAGCGCTGCAATCAAAAGCTATTTTAAAACGGGTCACCAAATTTACTCGGGAGGCTGTTGATCTACCTGGGCAGCACGCCCAAATAAAGCCTGTGTGTGAGAAACTCTGCCTTCAGAACTCTTCAAAGTAAAAGCTCTCAACATAAAGCATTGCTACAAAAAAAACTCTCGCACTTTTATTTTGGAGGAATAATCACTTAAGAGGAAATGATTTGAGTAACTCTAGCTGTCATGACTGAGATCTATTTCAGCACCAGCCGCTATAAATTTATAGCGGCAATATTATTGCTGGTGGCCCGAAGGGGCCTGTTCCATGAAGCAGGGTTTGAACTTATCCAGGTAACTTCGGGGTTTTCTGCACCACGAAGGTGGTTCACTTCTTACCGGGGTAGATCGCCATGGAAACTTATGCTGGACGGCTAACCTGCTCCGGGGCAGGTTCTGTTCCATATTAGAGATCAACTCTATGAAAACCCTGCATACTGACCAATCAGCTCTCTGGAAAATGACATCACCATCTGTAGGAGATGGGCTGCTTTTATGTTTCCTGCGGTGAGACGGAGAAACCTTTGTATAGCAATATCATCCTGCAGAGACTGAAGCCACAGCCTGAAGCCTGGTTGGCTAATACTTGTTGTAGGTTTTCAACATATGACATTAAACCTATTTACTTTGAAATGTATTATGTTTTTTATTTGATCCCAAGTCCGTTTCACACAGCCTGTCGCAGCCGTTAAAATAAATAGTTTTTCCTCACGTGAGGCTGAACATTATGAGCAGACAGTTTGGTAGGCCTATTAAAATTTAGTTTAATATGAATGTATTTATTTTAGGTTAGTAGAGACTGGTCATGTAGCCCCACCCTTTGCGATGTGGGCAACACGTTCTCGCTCCCGACCCGTCACATATTGACGCTTGGTGAAGGTACTTTGCCGTCGCCTTTTAACCACCTGGGTACCCCTTTTGCATCATTTATAGAAGTTTAGGGCTCCGCGGTCAAGTTAGCAACGCTTAGCAACAACCATCCAACTTCCGGTTGTAAAAGTCGTGAAACGTTGCAGTTTGGTTCAGTTTAGGCACACAGTACTTGGTTGAGGTTAGGAAAAGATCAAGGTTTGGGTTAAAATAAGTGTGTACGTCACTTAACACGTAAGTTGACTAACGTCACATAAATTTATGTAACTTGCCTAAATAAAAATATTTAATGTTGACTTTGTTTCACACGGGACACAAAGTCCGGATTCTGTCCTTTACTCAGTCTTTTCTGTCAAATATCATAACTGCCTTTACCGTCGTTTAAAACTGAAGTTACAGGGCTTCGTCCCAATACGTCGAACTATGACGGTAAAGGGATCCCCAGTGCGTCACAAACTGACGACTATGGCTCTTGCCCATCCGTCCATATGTGACGACTTGGGAGTGAGAACGGGTTGATGTGGGTGAGTTTTCAGTAGCATAAATATAGAGATTCAGTCTTTCACCACTATCTTGTGGCTTTATGAAGTTAATATAGAACAAACAGTGACACACAGCTGAGCTGAAGGAGGCTGTTTTTTCCATACGTGCAAGAAGAACACATGAAATCAATGCATAATTATAGGCTCTGCCTGTCCATTCAGTGATAGTGATATTCTGTGTTCCTGCATGTGAAAAGACGTCCTGGGTATGTGGAACTCATGGTGCAGCCCTCAGGAGTCCAAAGGGTAGGAAAGGGGCCATAACAAGTGAAACTCAGGCAGGCAGAGAACATAACTGCAACCCTAAGATAGGAGCTTAATGAAGTGGGCGGGTACGTATGCTGCTGGGCTGATGGGGAAGTGGAAGCAGGTGGGTGCAGGAGATCAGGTGATGGGGAACAGCGGGAACACGGGGCAGGTAGGAGGATATGAGTTAGTACATAGCTGGGGAAAAAAACAAGGAAAATGCTTCATTACAAATATTATTCTACAAATGTATTACAAAAAATGGCACAGAAGCATGATTAAGATATCCACTGATTACATAAATGGCTGGACGGACTGAATAATAGTTTAAATGTGGGTTAAAGAAAGTCCTCATACCCACATTTGTACATACATGTAAAGACACCATAATGGTTTACACAAGTAAAAGAAAAATGACAGTGTCCCACCAGGAGACCAGTGTTTCCACATACAGGATTGGCAGCGTGCAGTACTTTGCCGCACGTTGGTCAAGCCCACAATTATTTGATTTTCTGAATCATTAAGCCGGCACATAAATTTATACATGAGGTTTCTTAAGACGGCGTGAAAGGTCTTTCCTCCTGCAGCCACAAACATCTCACTTGCACTATTCCCTGTGCATGATTCAGATTACTTCCTTATAGATAGATAGATAGATAGATAGATAGATAGACACACACACACACGGGATTCACAGAAAGGGATTCATGCTCGTACTCCGGCTCCCTGGTGACTGAGTGCTCTCTGTTACTGCTACAAACAAACTGCGGTATCTTTTATTGAGAAGCAGCCACAGAAAATTTTGCATTTATCACAGATGATGCTGCTTAGATCTAATGCATCTACAAAGCAGGACGTGGACGTTGATTTCTGTCAGCTGATTGTTTTTAAATTTTGCAGGGAGTAATGGAAGAGTCGGGAGCAGCCACGCTGAGCTGTTGGATGAAGAGCTGCAGGCGACAGGCTGTCACTGAGGTAAACAACTGCTTTTACTGTGTCTGCTGTCTATCATGACATCAGATTGTGGTTGATCACTGCCTGACAGTGGTGTGGTGATGGCGCAGTGGGTAAGACACGCGCCTTTTGTGTGAGAGAACCGGGTTGAATTCTCCACTGTGACATGTCCACCAGTGTGTCCCTGACAAAGACACTTAACACCGAGCTGCTCCAGAGGCGTGCGACACATCTGATGTGTTGGGAAATCGTACGTCGCTTTGGATAAAAGTATCTGCCAAATGAGTAAATGTAACGACAGAAAAAAGACAATTATTCACTTTTTCTTCTTTATTACAACAAAATTCTGTCGGCCCCAAGATTCATTTGGCTTCAAACTGATAAGGATTTGCTCTTTTTTCGTGGCACAAAGGTCTGAATCACATTTCATCACAATCCATGCAACGGCTGCTGAGCTCATTTAAAATCACTAATGTGAACGTGATGTTGGCGCAGACTGACGACAGCATGCGCAGCTACCATGGATAAAAGTTATCAAAACTTTAAGAACCTTGAGATTTATTAAAAGTAAATGTAAAAACATGACAACAATATATTAAAAGTTATAAACCTGCCAAACTTATTTAAGCAGATGCTGATCGTTCTTTCAGAGCAGAATGTGGCCTTAAATTAAAACAGTGTGTCTATTGGGGCATTGCTGTTAAAATCAAGTAGGGGTCTATAAAAGCCCACATAATTTTATGTTCTTTTATATAATAACAATAAGCGAGCGGCAATGATCGGGATCCAAGCAAGGTTGAAAAAATACGCAACATGACATTTTCAGAGGAGAACAGACGCAGATGACTTAAGAGATAATTGCGGAAACGCAAACTTCGCAAAACTGAGCGAAAGAAAATGTTGTTCATACTGTACACGTTACAGCAAGATACGGAATATCACTGCAGACCGATCTGATATCCTCTATATCTGTGGAGATATAGAGGATAGTTGATTTTGCATATTCTGAAAATATAGAGTGACAGACTTCTGAACTGACCATAGGTTGTAGTGAAGCAAATGTTAGTCACAAATCAGTGGATGTGCTCAAAAAATTTAGCTCTCCGGGACGTACCGATGATTTTCTTAGATTATTTGAAGGTTGGAATGATTTCTCATAATAAGCCACGCCCACTTTGAGCAATCATTACCAAATTTTATGCATGAACTGAGTAGTGACCCGAGATCGTACAACCAAATTTTGTACGAATCCATGCAGCAAAGTACGAGGTATAAACCTTTTGCAAGTGTAGCGCCCCCTAGTGGAAAAATATCCCAGGACTGCTCAGCGAAGCTCGGGCCGAGCATCTGAACAGATGCGTCAAGTTTGGTTACAATAGCTTAAACCAATTTTGATTTACGAGCATTTATGTAGAGTTGTACGTAAATACACAAAAAAAAAAAAAAAAAAAAATTGACGCATCAAAATTCTTTTGATAACTTTTGATCAGCGACGTGCGCAGATGAAGTTTCAGGTCGATTGGCGAAAGCGTCTGGGACGAGTTCGCAAAAAATAGGTTTTAGAGAAAAGTGATCCATAATTTGACATTTTTAGACCATCGGAGCAAAGATGCGGATGAATCCAGAAATTAATCCAGAGATTAGCAATTTTGGTGAGTTTTTGTCCTGCAGTTTTTGCTGCCAAAAGACTTTGAGGAAAAGAAATGAACAAAAACATTAATAGCAACTATTATCAAACAAAAAGTGCTTCACAAGAGACACACAGGGCAAAAAGTACATGAAATACCACCATGGAAGATCAAATACAAGGAGGAAAAACTAAAATTAAAACAGATTAACTATAAGAGGAATAAAAATAGAATAGTAAATTTTAGAACTAAAATAAAAACCTAAAGATTAACAGGCAGCTCAGATAAAATCAGGGTATGCCTTCCAATGAAAGTGACTTTTTAGAAGAGAAAAGAGAAAACACTGATTCTGAGAGTCTGATTTCTTCAGGCGGGTCAGTCCAGAGCCTTGGGGCCCCTGAATATGCACAGGAAATATAAAGTATATTCAGCTGTAACACCACTCATAGGGAACATAAAGTCATCTCTCACTTCTGTTTTTTTTTTCTTTAACACGATTGAAATCTGGTTTGGTGTTAGTGAGATTATTTTCTCTGCTGAAACAGAATCAATGAAAAGTTGAGGATTAGACACGCATGCAAAGGGAAGCTGTGACACAGAGTGAAAGGAACAGATAAAGCAGTAAATCGCTAATGGTGGGTAGCAACCTTTCTAAAAAAAAAAATATATATATATATATATATATATATATATATATATATGATTTCACAGCCATAAACACAATCTCTCTGTCTCTTTATGTCCTCCGCCGCCTCCTCCTCCTCCTCCCAGTCAAGTGGAGAAAATCACTCCATAGCTTCCACCAGGATGTTTGAGGTTCTGCACCTCGACCCGCTGTAAATGGGGGATTAAACATTCAGGGCAGAGATGCTCTCTCATTAAGAACTGTGAGATCGGACAGCTCGTGAGAGCAGAGGAGAGCCGATTGTGCACTCGCACACAAACACAGCAGCGAGGATGGATCTGCACATACTATACACTAAACACTCTCCGTCTCCCGCATTCAGACTGCAGGGTGTCTGATTAGATCTCGTCTCTAGATGGTTTCGATCAGTTCGCAGCTCTTCGCACCAGCAGAGGCAGTGCCCTCATGCTGCGTGTGCTCGCATATACTCCTTCTCATGTCGATGCATCTTAATGTGGTCGAGATATGAGGAGCTCGGCTCGCGCTTCAGAATTACAAAGCAGCACGGTGATTGATTATGCATCGCCTCTCGACTGCTTCCTCAGAAACAGCGAAGGAAACAGCTTAACCGGTTTTGCCACACGCTGATCTGCACCACATCATTCCTGACCGTCTAACCCACACTGACATGCATTTCAATCGGCCGCCATCTCTACGAGTGGCTTATGCTGAGAAAGTGAGCGAGGAGGCGTTTCTCTGAAGGGGGATGAAGGAAGCTCCTCTCCTTTTGGCTACAAACAAACTACCTGTTTGTCCTTTTGTTCAGGGTTTAGCGTTTAAACAAGCTTGATAATCTCACACAGATTCAGAATGGTTGAATGTTTGTTATGGAGTCAAGCTGAGATGATGTGGGAGGGAAGGTTTACCCTCTTAACATTCCTGTAAAATTCATGCAAAACGGCCGTTCAAGACACATCCAAAGTAAACTGAATGTAGTTCTCGAACCATCTGGAGTATCTGCCTGGTTTTGGGCTTCTCTGAAAGAGACACTCTGCAGAGTCTAACCCTAAAGTCAGAATGACTGTAAGAGCTACTGGAATTGATTAATAAAAAAGTTTAAACACACTAAAAATAATAGATTTTTCGTTTCCGCTTGAAAATGTTTGCTAACAAATGCAACTACAGCTGGGAAACACTGTAGGGCCGCAGCATAAAGCCTTACTTAGAACAAGTTTGAATTTCATACCAATACCAAGAAAAATGACTATATTTTAAACGGGTTGTCTGTCTTAGCGTATTTTTTCTAAAACAGCCCCGCCCCTTGGCAGCAGGTGGCTGCTGGGGATGGGAGCTCCTATTGGGTCGGATTTGGTGTCACTCGAAAGGTCCAGCGGCTAATTTGAATACAAGCTATCTTAGTTGTTTACATTCAAATCTGAGTTATTACGGTTATAATGACATACGAGCCGCGTCTGCCGGCAAACATGAAACGATACCGCAGCAGTCCCTGGGGATTTACTGATGGAATAATGTGTTTTGGACTAAATGTTTTTAGTGGATTGGATCGTCTAGACCTTTGACAACGTTTCTGTTGGAATATACTCGATCGGTGGATTACTAGGATGCATCATAGGTGAGTCGCATCAATTTTCACTGTACTGGCTGGTCTGACAGAGGCGCTGATTGGACCCGCTGTGGTGATTGTATCTTGAAATGGTTTGCACTGGCCCGTTGGCGGGCCGTGGAATGTTACGAGGTTAAAGGTCTGGAGGAAGGACTGAGGGATGGAAGGATGAGGGGCACTCACTCGCTCGCATGGTCACCGGCATCAGTTTGTAACGCACTGGGGATCCCTATAGCGTCGTAGTTCAGCGCAGTGGGGGAAGCCCTGTAGCGTCAGTTTGTGACGGTAAAGGCAGGTATATGATATTTAACAGAAAAGACTGAGTGAGGAGGGCCAGAGCCGGAACTTTGAACCAGGAGACCGGGGTTTGTGTCCTGTTTGAAACAAAAAAAATCAACAGTAATTATTTTTATTTAAGTTATGCGAGTTTACATAAATTGCAAAAGTTACGCAAGTGACGTTAGTTAACTTACGTAGTTGTTTTAACCCAAACCATGATCTTTTCCTAATCTTAACCAAGTAGTTTTTGTACCTAAACCTAACTGAAACGTTTCACGACTTTAATAACGTGCTGTCTGAAAATGGCGATGTTTCAAAACGTTAGCGTTTAATTTTGAAAGTCTAACAGGACGTTGCATATTTGTTGTTGCTAACTTCTCTAAAAATGACGCTAAAGGGGTACCCAGGGCGTTAAAAAGATACGCCAAATGGTCTATATGTGATGGGAGTCGGGAGTGAGAATGTGTTGTGAGGGGAGGAATATAGAGAAGTTCCCTCTGGACCTTTCCGAAACTAGACCCTCGCCACTACCCTCACGGCCAAATCGAGCTCCCTCAACATGAAAGGTATAAATACAGCGGCCAACTTTTTGATGAACTTCTCTCATCCTAGCGTAAATAGGATCTGACGTTGCTCTACAACTGTTTTCAAACAAACAACAGGATCGATGTTGAGGAAAAGTGTTTTGCAATAACAAAACTGAAACCAGTTGTCATTTATTTTCTGATTATATCGCAGGCTATCTACCAAATTATTTTGGTTAAATTTAGAAAAACTTACTTCAAGATGTTGACTGGTTCAGCTTTCAGCTTCAGCAATTTATGAAGATTGATATTGATTGTAAAAGACCATGTATTTTGAACTTATGGAAAATCTTACATTCACAAATACAAATGGTCTAAAAAGAAACCACAAATAGCCTGTAACGTTTCAAAATAAAAATCAAATGTTATATTGAAGTATCTATTTACTATTCATCAGACCAGATAGTTAAGTAATTTAACATTTAAGCCACACAGATTTGGAAGAAGGGTCCTCCATCGTGCAGCAAAGGCTGTTTGCTTTAGGGCTTCACTTCCTGTTTTAGTTTGTAGTTTAGTCTGCCGCAGTGCCTCTGTCACGAGTCCCCGGCTGTGACTCCTGTGTCTTGATTGCGTGCTGGGACCTTGGTGTGTTTTTGTTCCTCTGTCTTTGTTTGTTCCCTCTCTCTCCTGTGTGGCTCCTCTCACACCTCAACCTCATCAGCAAACCTGACCAGTATCTGCAATCTTTTTAGGAGAGGCTCAGACATCCAGTGCCCGCCGGATCGTTGTGAAGTAACGCGCATGTCGTGTCACGCACCAGCCTCTCTGATAACCTCTGCCAGTTTTCTGATCTGTTTGTTTGCAACGACTAACCTGTTTTCTCCTCAGACTACCTCCCTCAAGCCTCGCTTTCGCCACTCAACCAGAAATACCTTGTCCGCCAGCCGCCTGGATCTTTTCCCAGTCTGCTCTTTCCCCTGCCCTGGATCAAGGAAGGAACCCCTCTGGCCCAGCCCCCCAGTACAATTCCTTTGTTCAATAAACTGCGTAACCTTTGCCGAGCTCTGCGTATGGGTCTTTTTTTCTCAGCCAGGAATTGTGACAGTCTCTTGTCATGTTTTACTTCCTGTGCTTGTTCGTGACCGTCTCAGTGGTTTCACCTGTGTGTAAGTAGTTTCTCCCTCACCTGTGTTTGTCTGTGTTGCTTGTGTCAGTTGTTTGTCTCCAGTCTTTCTCATGCCTTTGTGGATTTAGGTACTTCCTGTTGGACCTTTGGATTAACTCACCCTTCACCTGGTTCTGCAATAAATCTCACTAACTCCACCTGTTGCATGTCCGTGTCTGCGTTTCGGTCCAAAACCAGCGTTCAGCCGGCAGCTGAATGTAACACTACCACTCCGAGCTGATTGGTTTCGGATGGCACTTAATGCGGTGGACCTTCCACGCTCCCGAACCTAGTTATAAAACATGATTTGCTGAAATTCCTCTGCACATCTGTATTTACCTGATTTTGTTTTTTTAAGTGGGGTAGAATAAACTCGTCCTTCAACTTTGTTTCTGAACAATCCTTGTTTAGCATTGCACTACTTTGCTGTCTCATCAAAAGATGAATCACTCTGTATTCCTGGAGAGTGTCCTGCAGTGCCTCAATAAAGGTCTACAGCCGGAGATCAAGGGCTGTGCTTGGAGCTGTCAGAACAGCTTGGATTCTTCGAGACCTTCCTTAAATGTTACTATAGAACCAGTGGTGGAAAGGGGGGTCATTTCAGTGGGTCCCAGGGAAATCATGTGGGTCCCCAATAAAATGTGTATTTTGACAAATTGTAGTTAAACTCGTCTTTAGGGATTGGTATCGTTAAGTAAAAACCCCCAAAATTGTCATTTTAAGGGTATCAAAATAAACTGTATTTTAATAATACCAAAAATACTTTCAGAAGGTGCCATGAAATCACTTAGGACCTTCTTTCAGCCTGTTTGATCAATCCCTGAAGGTTAGTTTTAAAGTAACCAGCTGTAGTGTTGCGTTGTTTTTCTTGAACACACAGCTTTGTCGTCTCAGTGGTCACGGTAGGTTGTTTCAGATTCTCCGTCTGCAGGCTCACGTACCGGAGCTGCAAATCGAAATGTTATACTACGCAGGAGGTCCACATTTACAGCTACAGTGATGTGAAAAAGTGTTTACCCTCTTCCTGATTTTTTTTGCATGTTTGTCACACTGAAATGTTTCAGAACAAAATGAAATATTAGACAAAAAGGTAACAAGTAAACATGCAGTTTTTAAGTGAAGGTTTTTATTAATGGGGGGGAATCCAAACCTACATGGCCCTGTGTGAAAAAGTGATTGCCCTCTAAACCTAATAACTGGTTAGGCCACCCTTAGCAGCAACAACTGCAATCAAGTGTTTGTAATAACTGGCAGTGAGTCTTTTATAGCGCTGTGGAGGAAGTTTGGCCCACTCATGTTTTCAGAATTGTTGTAATTCAGCCACATGGGAGGGTTTTCATTTCGTTTTTCTTAAGCCATTCAGAGGTGGACTTGCCCGTGAGCGCTTCACTTGAGGTCATGAACAGATTTTTGGTAGACAGCAGAATTCTTCCAGGTCCTGAAGCAGCAAAACAGCCCCAGACCATCACACCGCTATATTTTACTGTTTGTATGATGATCCTTTTCTAAAATGCTGTTACTTTTACACCAGATGTAAAAGGGACACAGCTTCCAAAAAAACTTAAATCTCAGGGCTCATCAAGATGTTTTCTGGCAAAACTGAGATGAGCCTTTAGTTCTTTTTGCTCAGCTGTGGTTTTCGTCTTGGAACTCTGCCATGCAGGTCATTTCTGCCCAGTCTCTTATGGTGGAGTCATGAACACTGGCCTCAACTGAGGCAAGTGAAGCCTGCAGTTTCTTGGATGTTGTGGGGGTTTTTTGTGACCTCTTGGATGAATCGTCGCCGCGATCGGGGTAATTAGTCAGCCAGCCACTCCGGGGAAGGTTCACCACTGTTCCACGTTTTCGCCATTTGTGGATAATGGCTCTCACTGTGGTTCACTGGCGTCCCAAAGAAAAGCAGACCGGAGGCGATGGTGAATTTAAGAGGTTAATTTGACAACAAACAGAGAGGGAAGAAGTGAGCTGAGGGGGGTCGGGGCAAGGACCGGGTTCCGTTGGGGAGGGAGAGGTTGTGCTGGAAGACGAGGCGAGGTGGGGATAACTCCAGACAACTGTGCAGGCTGGCAGCGAGGACAGGTAATCCAGGCGAAAGACAGAGCGAATTAGCAGACAAACGAGAAACACAGAACTAACTAGAGTTGGGCTTAAACTGTAATAAGAGGCTGGCGTGAAGCATACTCAGGTTACACAACAATCCGGCGAGGACTGGAGAGCTGGCCAGGGTTAAGTAGTGAGCGGTGATGAGGGAATGCAGAACAGCTGTGAACCGGAGACCACGCCCACCAGCTCCAGGAGACAAAACAAAACCCACACAGCAAACATCCAAAAGGCAAAAAGCAAATCAAAAGCCACTCACACAGCCACCAGCCCGGGTCATGGTCAAGAGGGCGTGACAATAAACCACAGTTGATTTATGTTTTTACGGGGGGGGGCTTTTTCACACGGGGCCACGAAGTTTTGGATTTTATTTCTTCATAATAAAAAGCTTCATTTAAAAACTGCATGTTGTGTTTACTTGTGTTGTCTTTGTCTAATGTTTCTATTTGTTAAAAAAAAAGAAATCAGTAAGGGGGCGAACACTTTTTCACACACCTGTAACAGCTGATCTGGGTCCAAAGTTCTTTCAAGAACTTGGTGGCTCGATCCAGATTATTATTACATTTGTTAAATTTGAATAAGAGTGTGTTTTATTCATCTGGTGTGTCGAGCTTATTACTTCAATATGTTCCCCGCAAATCTGATGTTAATATATAGATTTTGCTCATGGATAGGCGTTACTACTGTATGAATGAGCACTAACGAGATATGATGATAGTAATTATTCCATCCTTCCATCGTCAACCGCTTATCCTGCGTACAGGGTCGCAGGGATAGTAATTATTATAATTATATATCCATATAGATGGCTGGCCTGGTTGTATACTCAGGAAAGATTGTCAAAATGGACGGATTTCGAATTTGGGGCCTTATGGAACGATGATAGAGAAAGATCAAGAGGTCAAGTTGTCCATTTTACTTACCAGGCAGGCTTCCGTATAACCAGCCTAGTTCAAATGAACGAAATGACTCAATAAAAGATGAGTTAATTTTAATGAACGAGGTCGAGAACCAGAAACACTTCATTATTATTTTTGTGCACAACTGATGAACTTAACAGGCTGAATGTAGCAAGCAAACATTAACTGTGAGGAGCTGTTTCTCTGCTCATTTAGTTAGCTTAAACATTACGTAAATCGGTAAACGATTATGTCGTGGCTGCTAAAAAGAACACCAGAACGTTTAAGAAACGTAGCAATTTATGCTAAAAATGGACGGAGAGCTGGAAACCTATACGTTTCTCACCTCAACCTTCTTCTTCAGGTCTGGATCAAATTTCTGTTCTGATCTCAACAAGTCCGGGCAAACTACTGAGCAGGCACCAATCAGGTACAGCATTTTTATGATGTCATCACGTAGACTTCTGACAAAGTTTTTCGAAATAAAATATAAGGCCGTTTTCATCAACCCAAATACAAATGACAAAATCCCGTTTTGTAATTGAAATACATGCATCATAAGTACTGCCCCTCCCTGTCTCCGTGTTTAGAACAGGTGTATTGACTAAGTCCTCCTGGAACAGCGTTCCTGTGTCGTCCCCCCATTTCCACCACTGTATAGAACCCTATAAAAGGTGAGGTCTTGTGTGAGTAAGCCCCATGGATCCACAGATCGTTGCCCTCTGCTCTCTACATGTGTCTGAAACTTGTGATTCACAGAGACATGCATTCAGCTTCAGGTATTTTTTTTATTGCACCTGCAGTATCAGATTTGTAAAATGTACATTAACCCCGTCTTTCGATCAAACCTGTAAATCCCTCTGTGTTTTCCAGATGTTAAAGACGCCTTTCATAACCTTGACCTTCCAGGTTGGATTTGTGTTTGAGCCCAGATCTTTCCACCTCATTGTTTGTTGTCTCTGTTGTATTTGCAACGACAGAAAAAAAAACTTTTCACTTTCGAAACAACTTTTTCCACATAAAATATCTGACAAACAAGCCCCGTCTTTACAGTTACTATATTTCCTCCCCTGCTGAAGGCCACCTACACTCACACCACCTACCTGATCACAGTAATTCACTAAGAAAGTCCACATTGATCTGGATTGAGCGCTCAATCGTTCCTGTTTAGGCAGCCAAGTCCCTCAACAGCACACTTCTTTTGAAATCTTTTTATGTTTGTCGGAGTTTTATTACTCATGCAAATGAATAAACTAAACAGTTTCTTCAGCCGTGTTGTGGTGGCTGCCTGGACCACATCCTGAGTCCTGCTTGTGGTTTGGTTCTGGCAACTAAAGCACTTTGGTTAAGGTTAGGGAAAGTTTGTGGTTCTGGTTCCAGTTTTTTTTTTTTTTCTGAATGCTTAAAACGCCAACAATTTATTCTTGGAGCTCTTTTTCTGAAACCACTAACACGTGTAGTCAAATCATTCAGCACATCTGCTTTACACTCTGTTTGCAATTAAAGAACACACTTCTATCAAACCTGTTAACATTACTATATTTTGCTACACTATTTTTCCAACTGGCATCTCACATTGAAAACACTTTTTGATTTTTAGTTCACATACCAATTAGAGCTTGAGCACTACACGTAAATAGGCCACAGGTAAACATTTGGTTTTGCTTACAGTGGAGCTTTAGAGGGGTGAGGATTAGAGGAAGACATGGACGAGGAGGAGAAGAAAGGAGGAGGGCAGGATCTGTAGCATGGGGGAGAAGGAGAGGACCAGGCAGAGGAAGAGGGAACATAATAACTGATGAAATCAGAGACAGACTGTGGGTGACCATGAGGGAGGCTGGGCAAGAGTAACTGAGCGTTTGGGGCAACGCAAAGACGCGTAGAGCCGCGATGTCATGTCGGGCAGCATGAAGCGACACAAAGGGGGCGGTGCTGGCGACGCGAAGCGAAGTAATTTAAATATTTTCAACCCAAGCGAGTCGCGATAGCCTATCAGCGTTGAGATTGTCTGTACGTCACCGAGGCTTCAGAGCGTTGTGTGGAGAGGGCCGGACAGAGCGGGCGATTGAAAATCTGCTGACCGGCTGAGAGCTGCTAAACTTGGAAGAGAGGAGCAGGAAGCAGCACCGTAGGCGGTCTGGATTCTGCTCTGACAGCTACGCCGTTTACCCACGGCAGGAGATCGGAGTTAACCGCTTTTATTAAATTAGCTTTTTACTTTAGTTTTTGGGATTTCAACGTGGATTTATCTTCACTGGAGCTTCTCAGCAGCTTCTGTGCACATCCGGTTCCACTGTTGTTGTTAGCGTCGTTTGGTACCAGAGTTCTGCTGGACTACGACTTCATATTTATATAAAAAAACGGACAAAAGTGGAGAAACTTGCTTGGAGAAAAGAAAGCCAGGAGGTTGAACTACCTGCTGAGTTCAGAAAACATGTCTGTAACTTTCCAGCTATCGTTGTACTTTACTGTGACCAAGTTATCATAGCGTAGCCCTGATCGATCCGAACTCCATTCAGAAAACAAACATTTTAGAAGTTGTCCTGCTGACAGACCTGATAAAGCATCAGTTCATATGTTTAACAAATCTGCAGCATGTTGTAGTTATTTCAGCATCAGTTTGATCCGTTTGTTGCAATTTAATCACAGCAAAATATTTACTTTGGGTTCATACAGCTGGAGTAATGGCGAGTTGTGTTTAATCACGTTATCGCGTTGTGTGTGAACCCCCGCGAGGAGGGCGTGGCGTGGATTAAATTCGCATTTGGTCTGAATGACGCATTTCTGTAAGTGTTGTGCAGCCCTGGTACTGCTTCAGTAATATGTACTGTAATGACAAGGGTCTGTCACCACTGTAAAACCAATCAAATGTTTTTCACATAATAGTAAAAGCAAAACCAGTATCTAGTGGAACAGGTTGTTTGTTCACGCCAGAGCAGGAGATCCACATTGTAAATATGGTTGTTGCAAATAACTGCATCACACTCCGAGCACATATTGGCAGATAACACAATTTTCTACAACAGAGTGAGTCTCTGCACTGGGTGAAGCAGCTGCACAGAGTCCCTTTCACAATAATCTCAATTCATGTAAAACAAGTGAGGAACACACACACACACACAATTTACACGTTTGGGCACCCGTGTGCATGTGAGTTTTACTGCACTACATGCATGACAAAACTTTATTGCAAACTGTTCGGCCCTGCACACAAAAAAGGCATCGTGCACAGTTGCTGCTTCGTGTGCTTACTCAAGTGTGTACTGTGCTGATGCAACAACACAATTTTTAAGAAGAGTTTTGCAAGAGATGCCTAAGTGTGCCTAAGCAATCAGGAAAATAATCTAAATGTTCATAAACCACCATCTATCCTTAACCTTATCCAGGTGCTGTGAGTGACTAAGCATGACCATAAAAAGTCTACTAATGCTGCAGCTGCTGCGAGTGCATATTTAGGCAGAAAACAAATTAAATACACTGCCAATAAACATTTTACTGATACTTTAATTACCAACATTTCCTCCCTATGTTTGTAGAAAATATCCATGCAGCAACTCCAGACCTGCTGTTGCAACTTAGTTGTACATAAACGCCTTTTGTAGGAGACAGACTTGATTTAGGAGACAGTTTGTCTTTGCTAGAAAGATTAAAACGTTACCACCTCTTACGTGCATCTATACGTGCAACAAGTCTTATATTCTGCTTTCCTGCGTCTGTTAAAGGACAGGGACACTTTTGGGACTCACAAATCACATTTGTGCTTGACTTTTGAGAGGGTCCCGCTAACTGCCGCCGTCACACGAACAACTAGCATCCATCCACCACCTCTCACTCACACACACACACACACACACACACACACCACAACCACTTAAATAGGAACAGAGCGAGCGAGTCAATTATGATCTCTATTTGCTGCAGATCCCAATGGAAGGGAAGAGAAAACACAAAGTCAGTCTACTGAATGATCCCCTCCCTGAAGCCGTGTGGAGGCGCACATCATTAGGAAGCGGGGGGGGGGATGAAAGAGGAATACAAAGAGCCAGCGTTGGGATTTACTGATCAGGGTGAAGTAAATAATCTATCAGATCATTTGGGTGCCTTGCAGGGATCTATGGCCGAAACAAGAATGAGTTCTACTTCTCCAGATGTCTTTACAAGAAGGTTTTTGAAAAAGGTGGTTATACTTTGTTTTGGGAAAAACTAACTCGCCTTCTCTCACAGGAACCATGTGATTTGATGTTTTCTTGTGTTGTTCTTGAGGTCACGATCAGGCGTTGCGAATCCCCTCGGCTGATACTCATCTGCTCTCCTTTGTCCTTTTCATCTCTCGCCGGTCACATCGCGGCGCCCTCGCAGCAGAGCCGTTACAGCAGTGGCCTTCACCGCACTTTGATAAAGTGCAGAAAGAAAGAAATAAAACTCCCAGTTCTCCACAGATTATTCTCCAGCAGCATGTGTTCAACACTGAAAATGTTACTTTACTCAAAGTAGATAAACATCATTAGGAAGATGTACAAAACACAAAGTTGTCGTCTAGCAGAAAAAGTAATATTATATTAGAAACACTGTACAGTTGCTTCATGTGACGGTTATGTGTCACTATTATGTGACTGGAAGGTCGAGCTGGTCTTTTAAAGGTGAGTTGATTGTAGGTTGAGACGCCGGTGTGCTTAATTAGCAGGGTGCGTCACAGGTGAGTTGACTGGAGCTCACGTGACCACGCCCACCAGCAGCCCCAGAGCATGAGGGAGGAAGCAGAACACAGAGACAGACGAAAAACCAAAACACACCAAGCACGCCGCAAACATAACAAAAAACTACAATCACGCACATACCAACAGGAAGGCCAGGGTCACGACTGGGGGTTCGTGACAGCCGGGTTGTTATTGTAAATAAGAAACTGTTGCCTGGTAAAATAAAAGGTATAAATTAAAAAAAATGAAATATGCGGAGAGAATGTTATTTGAATAGTTTAATCTATAACAACTTCTAATTTTATTCCCTGAACACACGTCTTGTATAGCTGTCTATCTAAACACGTGGCCGGCTGAGATGCAGCTCCGTTCACTCCAGGAGAAAAAAATAAATGCATCTTCTGCGAGCCACCAGTGAACAGTGAGGCGTGTTTAGCTGAAATTAACTGTGAAGCAGGGAAACCCGTCTGAGTGGTTTCTGCTGCAGCAAAAGGCTGTTTCGTTTCACGTGACTCGCTCTGGAAGCGAGGCACAAAGTGAGCCGTGTTTTCTGCTTCGTCAGCGGGTGACACTGATTGTTACCGTGAAAACACAGCACATGGTTTTTTCGAATCTGAGGCACATTTTATGGCTCCAAATTAGGCTTAAAAGGTTAAATTGTCAACAACCTATTTGACCAGAGAAGAACAGGTTTGACTCTGTAGATCCAGATTCATTCGTACGAAACGAATTCCAGCGGGGGAGTCTCAAAATGTCAGAGTATTAGAATAAAGAATTTATAATACAGAAATGTCAAAGTTCTGAAAAAGGTTAATTTATGAACTTAGTATTGGTTGCATGAATTACTTAATCGGTGTGTTGTGGCACTGCTGAGGTGTTATGAAGCCCAGGTAGCTTTGATAGCAGCCTTCGGCTCGTCTGTATTGTTGTTCTGGTGTTTCCTCTTGACAATAGCCCGCGGATTCTGACCAGTCAATCGCATTAACACCATGGTCAGCAGACCAGTTCCTAGCGGTTCTGGCCCAGTGGGCAGGTGCCAAGTCCTGCTGGAAAAGGAAGTCAGCATCTCCAGAAAGCAGATGGAAGCATGAAGTGCTCTAAGATCTCCGGGTAGACGCTGCGTTGACTCTGGACTGGAAAAAACACAGTGGACCAACACCAGCGGAGGACATGGCACCTGCCTGGAAACTTCTGGACTTAAAGCTACTTGGATTCTGTGTTTCTCCACTCGTCCAAATGAAAAGGCTCTTCTCAGGTTAACGTTTCTGTATTATACACTCTTTATTCTGATATCTAGAGTGATGGAATTTTGATTTCCATGAGCTGTAAGCCGTAACCATCAAGATTAAAACAAATAAAAATGCTTGATATTTAATTTTGTGTGTAATGAATCTAGAATATATGGAAGTTTGACTTTTTGACTTAAATTACAGAAAAAAAAATTATTTTCCACAATATTTTATATTTTCTAGTACACAGAGAAACCAACCTCATGCCCCCCGCTCTTGTAATCTTTTAGGAATTTACAGTATTTTGGGATTTCTGATGAAAATTAGGCATTTAATAGGAATAGGTCACATGAACAGAAGTTTGCTTCACTGACAAGTAAACTCCAAGTAAATCGCCAAACATAACAAACACATTTTGTCATACTTTTAGCTTTTTGTGGTGCAAATTACACAAACAATATGCAGTTGAGCAAAAAAATTTATAATATGAAAAAGTTCATAATCTTTTGTTATTTAATTCAAAAAGTGAAATGTGTTAGAATTTCAAAATAAAGACTAAGCTAAGACTTGGCTAATTAACTCAAAACACCTGCAACGGTTTCCCAAGCCTTTAATCTCAGTCTGTAACACAACTGTACCATCGTTACATGAGGAATCACAATCCTTAAATCATAGAATAATGTCCATATTATACTGCGTGATTGCTCCAAAGGGCCAACCTACCTTCAACCTACCTTTATAGTGAAATCAAAACTGTGACAGAATTAAAAGAAAAATAGATTAAAAATAACACACACACATATATACCTTGCAAGTACAGATAATTTGTTGGTTGACACAGACAGATGGAATACAAGTTAACAACAGTAAAGTGGGGAAAACAAAACCACAGAGTCTGAGAATAAGTCATTAAGTTACATGTAATGAGTGAAACTGCAGAAACTTTCCCCATTTTTCAGTACTTCTCTACCCCGTTCATCAGACTGTATGATATTTGCCGCGACCTTACTCAGTTCGAAGACCCGTTCCTGAAATAATGGGCCCGCAGCATCTTTCCACTTTCTCATTATTTTCTGTTTGCCAGTCATGATGCTTGTCTGGACCCAGTTAGCTAAGGGTTTCGCCATGTGGTTGATAAGTTTGGGGTTCAGGACTGAGTTCTGTCCCCGCAATCTCTGATATATGGATCCTGGTCCAAAAAGCCCGTTCCTTTGGGCGTAACCACGGTGCACGAACCCGCCTTTCAACTCATTTCTGTTGTGTGAAACAATAATTATGTTTTTTATAGAACAATGAAATAATTGCTCTGAGTAATCAGTAGTCTGTCAGTCCTGAAGAACGTCTGTCCGACACCATCCACCACATTTTAGACCTGCTCTCTCCTTTTTTTATTCTTTTCAATAATTCTACCTGATTGTCCTTTTAAGCACAAAGAATAGTTTTAAGTAAGAAATAAAAATACGTGGTGTACCCATCTCGTGTGCAACATGTGCACATAGGACCTTGCATCTTGTACAGTATTGTGGATAATGTGAAAATAATGGCTGCATCTGTGGACGCAGGTGTTGTTTCGCAGCATACAGCCCAAACTGCTGCCTCATGAAATCCTCCTGATGTGCTTCTCTCCTCCTGAGAGGCTTAGCGGAAAAACTAATCTCGCCATGCTTCATGCTTTCCTTGCATATTTGAATTGTTGGATAGTGTAAATTGTTCGTTTTGAAGGGTGTTACGCGTTGTGAAAGATCCCATTACCGTTTGTTTTTCTGGATTCATGCATCACATCATCCGAACTCAACAGCTTAGTCTTGATCACGAAACGTACCTGGCTGCTGAATAGACTCGTGCAGGTGGGGCTAAAGAAAGTGACGCAGCAGCAGTTTCCATGAGTCAAAATATTCCTGTTGCAGCAAACTCCATCCTGGCCTGTGGGAGTATTTATAGCAGCCACACATAATGTTGTTAACGCTCAGCTGTGACGCTTTAAGGGCTGAAAACCATCTGAAATAAATGGGCAGTAACTAGGCTAATGACTGTGACAAAAGTAGACTTTGATTGCCAGTCTTTGTTCTGAGAGAGCAATTAGCGTCGCTCTGACAGTCCAGCAGAGCTTCTGAAATTGGATTCTGGTCCAGAGTGGCTTTCATAAGACCCTCGCCATCACTCTGACAGGGCAGCATCAGCCAAGGCTGCGGCTCGATATACCTTATCTGCTTTATGGCGTACTGTAGCATTACTTGATTATGGTGATCTGAAAATAAAGAGTTTCACAGTGTTAAAACACGAGGAGGACTCGGGTGCTGTGTAGAACAGCAGCTCCATCTAGTGGTCACCACAGGCCTTTTTGTGTGGGGGAAACCAGCCTGTAGGTTTTCACCTTAAATGTCCCTTGTTGGTTTATTTAAATTTTCCAAAACAATAATATTTGACAAACCACATTATTCATTTTAGAGCTTAATGAGGCGGTGAGAAACTTTAAATAACTGAAATAATCAGATGCAGGTTTTTTGTGCCCCCGTTACATGAGACAATTCCAGACGCCTCGTCCATCATTTGTTTCTCCACAGTTAAACCTCACATATTTCTTTTCTTTGGACACTTGAATAAGAACTATTGTGAACGAGACGGTGGCCTGAAAGCCAGGGGGATTAAGCCTTGTTTGTAATAATATTATAAAACCCCATTTCCAAAGCAACCTTTATTTAACTGACAAGAGTACAAAGAAAAGATTTTCTATAGTCTTACTGACCAGCGGGATTTTATTTTGTAAATATGAACAAAGTTAGAGTTTCATGCGTGCAACAAATGTTGGGACAGAGGCCTGTTTGCCTTCGTGCTCCTTCACATTTTCCTTTAAAAACACTTTCTAATCGACTGAAGAGTGAAGATAATAACGCTGCCAGTTCTGCAAATGTCCATTCTTGATGCAGAACTTCTGTAGATTAATAACAGTTTTACTTTTTTCAAATGAATACTGTGAAGTGTTTGTGTTGAAAAGTGGTGAGGACATAAAGGCTCGGACTAGGGCTGTGACGGTTACTGGGGTCACGAGACAAGAAGATGTTTTAATATAATGTTGAAGAAAAATTCCAATTTATGGTGCAAGGGAAAACGCAAAATTCAGGTGGCAGGTACTGAAAATCTAAAAATCTAACAGAATACAATGCATGTTACTTTTTAAGTTACTTTTTTTGGACAATACACATTTGTTTCGTCAATAAGAAATGCTTTCACAAAGTGATGTGGACATGTCCTCAGCGTCCCCGGTGTAAATGACACCCTTATGAGTCTCAGACTGAAGCCGATGTGACAGAGTCCTCAGAGCAGCGACAGCTTGGATTTTTATTGCACCTACAGTTTGTGTATTTATTGTATTTTAAGGATGCTGATGTGCCACCTGTAAGCAGATTCGGTCGTGTAGGTGGTTGAAGTCAGGGTGTTCATGTCTGCTGTTTACTGTGTGTTTTTCTGCGTGTGGGGGGGGGGGTTTCTGGCTAGTTCCCAGAGGGAGGCAGCAGTATTCCTGCTTGTGGTAGCTGCTGTTTTTTTTTAATGATCCCTGTGTTTGGATAGACAGCCAAGGAAAGTGCAGATCTGGAACATTTGTGCTCCATATGTGTATGTAGATTTGTCTTGTTTGTCATCTGCAGCCTGCAGGGAAAAGGACTCTGCAGCCAGAAGGCTTGGTGGTTAATGAGCTCGTGCTCCTGCCACCAGGCCTGGGTTCAGTGCATATGAATATCTATCTGTCAAATTATCCTCCAGTAACGTACATGAACCTTTGCAGATATCACGCAGATCTGAATAGAACCTCTATCCGGCAGACAGATTGTCATTTTCCTGAAATATCGTGACCTTTTGTGGTTCTGTGAACTTACTTCCCAACCCTCCCACTTTCCTCCCGGGGTCATTGTTCTCCCAATTGAGCACAAATGCTCACATATCCGTGCCCTTTTCATTGCCTTCATTACAGTTTGTGGCACCGTACAAGCCAGAGTACAACTCTCTCTGCCGTTTCCCACCCGGACAACTAGCATGCACATGACGCAGAAGCGAGCTCATGAACCCCCCACGACCCCGCTTCTGATTTTGGAGGTCTCACGGTTGGCAGGTGTGTCTGTGAATGACGACTGTCCTTTCTCGTTAGCAGCGGCAGAAGAAGCATCTTAACTGCTGGACTGCGTGAAGTCTGTTGTTATTCAAAACAAGACTAAGAGTCTGCAGCCTCGCTGGAAGCTCTGAGGCTGAATTTAGAAACGTGGTGCTTTGAGCTAAACGCTACCATCAGCGTGCTAACGTGCTCACAGTGACAAAGGTCACATGCTGACGTTCAGCGCCGTAGTTTAGCAGTAAACACAGCGTGCAGCTGAGGCCGATGTCATCAGTTCTGCAGGTAGTTGGTCACGAACATTAACTTCTTGACCTGATGTTGGCGCTACAAGAAAAGTCAGAGGATCACCAAAGTTGTTACAGTTCATCCTGAGGGGGAGATGAAGGTCTGAACCACGTTTCATCACAGTCCATCCAACAGCTGCTGAGATGTTTCCCCCCTCACAGTTGTTTGCCTTTTGACCCTGTATGTATTTCTTCCAAAATCTAAACTCACTTGCTGTGCTGTGGTTCATCCTCTCTTCTATCAAAAGACAGGAGTTTGTGCTTTGGTCTCTTTTTTTACTAACAGTTCCCAAAGTTCACACTGAACTGGGGGAAAGAGCTTTTGTTATGTTTGCAGCTCGCCTGGAACCTTTTCCAGTTTGCATTTGGTCTCTTTGTGGATTTAAATCGCTGCTGCAGACCCTGGGTGTCCTCTCTCTCTCTCTCTCTCTCTCTGCATGGATCAGATACTTGAGGGTATTTTATGGTTTTAGAAAGCTCTGTGTTTTACTTGATTTGTATTACAAAAGTTGTTTGTGATTTGATAATCACATTTCTAATCCTAATTTTGTGGCATGTTTCATGTTTCCTGCCTCATGTTGTTTGTAACTTCCTGTCATCGCTCTACTTTCTTTATTTCTTCCTTTATTGTTTTATTTATATAATTTAAATAGTTCATTATTTGTTTCTTACCTCTTAGCTCGTCTCTGCCACGTTTAAATTCCCCTCAGTGAGGAGTTAAAAAACATTATCTTCAGGACACTCCTGAAAACGAGAGGTTTAATCCCCAAGTGGCTCTCCTGGTTAATTAAAGGTTAAATAAATGACTTTAGACATTAACCAGAGCGATGGCAAATCAGGGTATCAGAAACAACCTATTTTGTCTTTTAGGACTTGTTGATCTGAGCAGCACACTTGCAAACTTGCCTTGGACACACGGAGGAAGCGTTAATTCATGAATTAATTAACTAACGTTTCCTTCAGAGGTTTATCTTTTTGCTCACGTTAGCTGTGCTACACCAGGCTTTTTGTATTTCACTTATTACATTAAGAAAACAGGTGGGGGGGTGGATGGGTAAAGTAAACAGAAGTTCGAGTCCCGTGTGGAAGAAAGTCAAAGGTGAAATGTTGGAAATTAAATAACGTTTTGTGGACTTCGCTCACGTGACTTAGGTAATGTCCTTATTTTAATCCAAACCACCATCTTTTCTTAAACCTAACCAAGTGGTTTTGTTGCCTTAAGCTAACCAACATCTACAACATCTAGGCATGCAGTGATTACCGGATTTCACTTTTAACCGCGCTTTAAATGTCATGGTTAATTAATCGTTAAGGATCCGCTACAGCGGTGTTTCTGTTGCACAAAACGAAAACAAAAAGTTACACGAGCGGTGCAGCAGCTGAAAGTGTCGTGCTTATCAGAGACACGGAGACTAGAGGTGACGGATCACCTGTTCAAAAACTTACCGTTACAAGGTTTCTGCTAAAGGAGCGAATACCTACAGCGGGGCCAAAAAGTATTTAGTCAGCCTCTGATTGTGCAAGTTCTCCTACTTAGAAAGATGAGAGGTCTGTAATTTTCATCATAGGTACACTTCAACTATAAGAATCCAGGAAATCACATTGTGGGATTTTTAAAGAATTTATTTGTAAATTATGGTGGAAAAAAAGTATTTGGTCACCCACAAACAAGACTAAATACTTTTTGGCCCCACTGTACATCAAACTTGATGCAGCACCTGCAGGATCACCACCCAGCTGTCAAACTTTTGCACTGAGCAGCTTCCACGCAGAGCAAATCGCTTCTTTTCTGAAAGGGCCTTTATGGAAGAACGTCGTCCTCTGCAGACCTTCAGTCACTGAACATTTAACGTTACATCCTGCTCCCTCCTCCTGTCTGTGCTGAGGAAATCTTGCCAGGTGTGAAACACTAACAAAACATCAGGAGCTTATAGACGTCCAGGACTACCAATCACCTGCACTTCACTTATTCATAACACTGCATGAGAGATTTTCACCGAAACTTAGATGTATGGATGAGATTAACAGTTTCTCCTGGAGGATAAATGAAGTTAATATTGCTCTCATATTAATACTACTTAAGTCATTACTAGTGTTGTTAAATTTATTAATGCATAATAATCGTGAAACCGTGATTATTCCTCTGACTACTAACCGGACCAACAAAATCTGTAATCGTCGCGTCCCTAGCGTGACCTGTCGCTGGACTGGTACTTGCCAGCGCTCATTCTGCTGTGTTGCTTTGGGACACTTGACAGCCGACCTCTTTTGTTGCCCTGGAAGAGATCCAGCAGTCATTAGCGTGTTGCTGTGGATCTCCTCGCCTTTTTCTGCAGTGATGTAATAACTGCTTTCAGGTGCCTCTGTAGAGCGTCTCGATAGACCGCCAGTAGGCTCGGGGAAAGATCATCTATGAATTTCCTGCAAAAATCTTTCTCCAAAAGCACATTGTCATCCTGTGTTGAAGCTGGGAGTTCATTACAGAGAAAATCTCCATTTTGATTCTATCTCCCCCACCCTGAGCGGTGAAATGTGTTTTTTGGTTTGTTAGCAGGTTGTTGTCTTCACCGTGTATACGGTATAGGAATCCCGTTTTGAGATTGTATTAGCTGTACTTGCTTTGCCAGCCCTCTCACCGTGCTCACACCTTTGCGTGTATCGGAGTCTCGCTGCTCCGTGCTTTATAACTTTAAAATATCTTGATCTAACATCCTTTTGACAATCAGCTTTTTTTAAACAAGAAAACTTTTTTTAAACTTCATTATGCTCCCAAAATTCCTGCAAAAAAGACTTAATAAAGTCACAATTATCTTCTCTGTCCAGCTTACATTATTAACTCGCCATCTCAGGGTTTCTTCTACTTCATCTCAGGGCGGCAGGTCTGTTTCCAAGTGTAGAATTTAGCACCTGTCGAACCAGATTACAGGACAGAAGGAACTAATATTTTCTAGATTATCTTGTGGATGTGAAAGTAAATGTTGCAGTTTCATCCCCGGCCCTCTGCCAGGCTCTCTGTCCCATCGCCCTTGACCCGGCAGCAAACACCTGTTCTCACTTCCCTCATCAGCCCTGCAGTTACCTGGTCTGCTCCGCCCACTCCTCACCTGCAACTCATTCCCTCTCTCACCATGTGTACCAGTTCACTTCTCTTGTTCATTGCCAGGTCATCCTGTCTCCATTTCCGTTCCCTGGCCCTTTAGCTGCCCGTTTCATCTGTGTTTGGGTTCGATCCCCGCTGCCCTGGCAAAACCACCTTTTTCACTTGGATGCAATAACCTCCAAATACCAGCAAGACCTGCATCCTCTGCCAGCACATCTGTTGCTCTAATACCTGCAGTATGAGGCTGAGTGGGGCAATAACTTTTATCCATATTTGCTAAGGTTATTTCATCATTACCCAGGTTTCTAATTAAATTACAGACTTAAATAATAAATAAATCTGAGTTGGCAGAATTGGGGGTAGAAATATTAGATGTAGTCGTGCTGGTGTGACTGATTATAACCCATCTACCTTCTTTCTGTTTTGTTTAAGGTATGTGTGAGGATTTTATCCCCTCTTGACCATCCTGGCACCCTGAGAAATTCCATGACACCATTTTAAACAACGCCACAATGTTCTCTGAATATATTACTCTACTGCTGCAACAAGAAAATCTCCAGCTCCTCTGACGTTAGAAGTATTTGGATATACAGAATACTATATTCCTTTAGCTGCCAACTGATCACTTTTCACCTCTGAAATAGCATGACTGAATCACAACATCAGTAGAAATCAATGCCATTGGCTTAGCCCACTTCTCCTATGCAGCCATCTTGTGCTCGTCGCCACCTTTTGTGTTTCTTACCGTAACCATGCTGTTTTCCACCACTCTGCTCGGGATAGAGGAGTGAAAACGCGTTGTTGTTTTTTCGTCTCCTTACTTGGTCTCGCTTTCTCTTCCCACTGCCACAGGCGTTCACTGAGTGTGTTCATGCTCGTTTCTACTGCATTTCAGCTCAGTTTTATTTATACAAACCGTATAAAACGGTGTTAAAAAATGGAGTTCTGACTCCCATATATATATTTTTTTTCAAAACAATTATTCACAGAGACCCAACTCTTCCTTCTGTATCGCCTGTTTATACAAATAACCCCATTTAGTTGTGAGAATGAACACCGTGTCAGAGTCAATGAGCACATTTGCAGCCGCCTCAGCAGCAGCAGTTGGTCATTACTGCAAATAAATAAAGAGAGATGCAAACAGCCTCATCAATTCTGACAGAACCATAAAAACGGAGAATAATTCTACCCAACACCTGCTGATCTTTTCTACGTGGTTGGCAATCAGAATAGTTTCACGAGACCCGACACGTGCACGCTCTGCATGTACGGTCGCTAATGCGCTGCAGGCCGAGCAGGGTTCAGCTGAGGGAAGCAGTTTGGAGGGAAATGTGAATTCTTGGATGACTTTGCTCGTGTCCCAAGACGGTTCAAGTTCAGCCA
>NC_060167.1:1468278-1491386 GCF_021292245.1 Micropterus dolomieu | reverse complement strand
ACGTTAGAAGTATTTGGATATACAGAATACTATATTCCTTTAGCTGCCTACTGATCACTTTTCCCCTCTAGAAATCAATGCCATTGGCTTAGCCTTGGCTTCTCCTATGCAGCCATCTTGTGCTCGTCGCCTTGTCTTTCTTACCGTAACCATGCTGTTTTCCACCACTCTGCTCGGGATAGAGGAGTGAAAACGCGTTGTTGTTTTTCGTCTCCTTACTTGGTCTCGCTTTCTCTTCCCACTGCCACAGGCGTTCACTGAGTGTGTTCATGCTCGTCTCTACTGCATTTCAGCTCAGTTTTATTTATACAAACCGTATAAAACGGTGTTAAAAAATGGAGTTCTGACTCCCATATATATATTTTTTTTCAAAACAATTATTCACAGAGACCCAACTCTTCCTTCTGTATCGCCTGTTTATACAAATAACCCCATTTAGTTGTGAGAATGAACACCGTGTCAGAGTCAATGAGCACATTTGCAGCCGCCTCAGCAGCAGCAGTTGGTCATTACTGCAAATAAATAAAGAGAGATGCAAACAGCCTCATCAATTCTGACAGAACCATAAAAACGGAGAATAATTCTACCCAACACCTGCTGATCTTTTCTACGTGGTTGGCAATCAGAATAGTTTCACGAGACCCGACACGTGCACGCTCTGCATGTACGGTCGCTAATGCGCTGCAGGCCGAGCAGGGTTCAGCTGAGGGAAGCAGTTTGGAGGGAAATGTGAATTCTTGGATGACTTTGCTCGTGTCCCAAGACGGTTCAAGTTCAGCCACAGTTTTCAGTTTGGAAGCAAATCTAGTTTTATTTTCATTTTGCTGAAATGGCGCTGGGGTTGTTTGTGGAAATATGTGCTTAAATTAGGCTTTTTTTGTGGGAATGAGGCTACTAATCATGACAAGCTGCCTTTTCACTGGAACACTTAATAAATGTACTGCAGAATGTTCTTTATTTTATTCTTTTTTTTACAGCCTTCATCACTCAGGTGAAGGCTGCGTTTCTGGTTTATTGAAGCACCCCCCAGCAGCATTTCTTATAAAGTTTAAATTGAGTTGTTCCTCCATTAAGACTTTATTATTCCCTCAGATTGGCTTGCATATTAATCTGGAAAGCTATAACAAAAACTATGTGAATCAGCTCTGACGCAAATCAAACACCCTCAAAGCAAAAACAATCACTGCTGTTCTAATTATGAGAAGAAACAATTTGCTGCATGCGTACAGCCCTGGAGGAAGACGACATTATTACGTTCATCATTTTAATTATGTATCACTTAGACTCAGTAGCGCGCTGACTGCGTTGGAAACAAGTGTCTTAAGTGCATTACTCGTATATCTAAAATAGAGAAGCCTGCACAGATAATTCATCACTCATTATTAAAATGTCACACTGGGATATAATTGATTTAGTCAGATATCCATCAGGCAAAAAAAGTAATATTTGGTTCCTGCAGCTCATAAGTCAGAGTGAATTTTCTTTGGAAATCTAAGATAATTTTCTGTGGTCTCAAAATGAAAACCAGAGGCGATTTGTCACTGAGGCCACAGTCCTCTGCAGCTGAGCATGAGCGACCATCTGGATTCCCACGTTGTAAAACTCAACGTTTCCCTCCAAACTACTTCAGCACTGAAGTGAGAGGCACATGCTGATCTTGGATCAGGACAAACTGCAGAACCTGAAGGTCTGTGGAGTCAAATTCAACCTCCTCCCAAATTCAAGCAGTGTATATAAATAGACAAATGGTTACAACCCATTAAATTACGATGTAAATGACAACTTTGACAAACGTTTACGAGGTTAATGTGCTTCACCGTCTCTCGGCCTGGAGCGGCAACTCTTCTTCTTCTCAGTTGGAAGCTGCTTAGGGCCAAGAAATATTCATGTTTTCTGTACAGATCACAGAAGAAGAAGACACAACTTGTTAGTGACTGAGCTTTAAAGGTGCTGCTACAGAGCCCGGGTAGCTGCTTCCCCGGTTTCTTTAACCGGCTGCCAGCTTCTGCAACACATTTCCCGGACAGTAATACGGTACTGTGGATTCAAGGTCATTTATATGGTCATTTAAAGCAGGGCAGAACTCCTTTCTGCTACACAGCAGACAATCAATGTACAATACAGCAATCCTAAAATGGTAAAGCGAAATAAACTATAACCAGTGGAGCAGTGCTGAGGAAAAAGTCTGATAGCTTGGGGGGGGGCTGATGGTGCTGTCTCTTCCCAGGCTGTAGCTGGGTGGGTACTGTCCTTTGGGCCCCACCCACACTGCTGCGTTTTGGTTTTACCATAGCTTGTGTAAAAGTGCACCACTTACTATCCCGGGTTGTTTGTGTTTGCATTATGTTACATATGGTAAGTTAGAGTAAACACACAGTCATTAGTTAGTTTAATTGTTTCCTGTGTTAATACTTACAAGTGTTTGTTCCTTTGTTCAGTTCCACCATGCAGGATAATTGTTTGGGGAGGGGCGGCCTAAGCATTTCCTGTTTTTACAGGTGGTCATGGATGACATCACCGGGCCAAACCAAGTAGAGGGTTTTCTTTCTTTATAGGAATGTTTCTTTTGGTTGTTTTTGATTATTATAAATAAATGTGTGAATAACCCTGAACTGTTTTCTAAGCAGTGGGCGCGAAGTGAACTGACAACGAAGTTCCAAATGTTAAGAGATTTCTAGGTGTTAATGTTATGGAGTAGATGAACCTGCATCAGAATGGGATGGGCTGAAGCGTTTGGGTGGGAATTGACCACCGTATATAAACAGGGGGATTTGTGTAGTGATGGCGAGATGAAGCTTCATGAAGCCTTCCATCCTTCCATCCTTCCATCCTTCCATCCAATTGGTTCACGGCGCTTCATTTGCTCTACTGTGCCATAAAGTGGACAATAAATATAAAACAGGCAGAGTGATTATAACAGCAACACGGCTTTGGTGTGTGAAGCTTTGAATTGTATAAATTAATGAATGATGTTTGTGATGCCAATACATGACTGATTAGCTTTTTAATAAGGTGTCTGTCTTTATGATACGATGACAGAGTCAGAATGAAAGTGGAAACAAGGGAGAGGGTTGTGATAACTTGGTTTGTGACTTTAGATAATAGAGACAACATTTTATTCATCTTTATTTAAAAATAACCCTTCCACAGTGCTGGGCTTTAGGCGGTTTCTTTTTTGGAGATGATTTTACCTGCTTTAGAAAATTATTATTAGGGAAATATGGGGTAAGAGTTTAATTCTTACCAAAGCCACAAACATGTCAACATTTTCTTTTCCTCTGTTTCATCACAATTTTTGAAGTTATTTGATCAAAGCAATTCTGACATAAGTTGATAAACTTTTTTTAGTCATTTAAAATGAGCTGTAGATAAAATCTAATTGTGTTCAAGTTCAAAAGTCCACAAAATGTTGAGGAGGGTCTGTTGCATTTTGCCGCTCCTTTCGGATCACACGCCAAACCCGCAAACCATCTCCTGAATCGGTCACGTATGGCCGGCTCGCGAGGCTTTGAAGAAGCACAAAGAAACCACAAGTCAATGCTGAGACACTTCCAGTGGACACTGGGGACTTAACAAAGCCGTGACGCAGCTGGAGTCGGTGGATTTAGACCGATTAAAAAAATACTTATATAAATAATAGACCGCCACTGTAGCTGTAACACAACAGCTTGAATCGTCACTCCTGTGCCGGCTGAGGCGGATCAAATTGGACCCCCCTTTCTAACCCTTTCACACAGCGCAGCGAGCCGGCACGTTGGCGTAATAAGCCCGGAAAACTGGGCAGTGTAAAAGCGCCTTGTGACGCTGATTCCGAGGAAGCTGAAACTGAACACCTGCTCCACTGATGTCCACCGACGTCCACAGGACTTTGTGTCTTTATCTCCTTGGTTTTGCTGACGTTGAGCAGCAGGTTTTTCACGGAGCACCGCTCTGCAAGATTATCAATTTCCTCCCGATATGAAGTCTCGTCATTGTTGTGAAATCCGGCCGATGATGATGATGATGATGGTGTTGTTGTCCACAAACTTCACAACAGATCTCTCTCCATGTCGGGTATAAAATCTAACATCTTAAACATTTACTACAATGAAGAACTTTTAAATTTGATCCTGCGTTACCTTTTGTTTTGTCCTGCTGACTTTCGCACAGTTTTCTGAACGTAGACCACACTTGTTTTATCAGCCCAAGCAGGAGTTAAGAAGTTACTCTGAGAGCCACCTGCTGAGCACTTTTCTAAAGAAAATAAACCCTCAGCGTCCCTGTGAGCTCGTGTTGTCTGGAGGTGGAAAGGGCAGCGTGAAGTATTCCTTTCACGGCGCGAGGCATCTTTCTTCTTGCTGTCAGGTATTAGAGAAGGGCTACGACACTGCTGTCACAGGCTCATCTGAATAAATGATTCATGGCGTTGGGGTGAAAAGCTGCAGAGGCTCATCACTCAACACGCAGAGTGATGCAATGTTGCAAGGATCAAATCAGACTGTGAACGTGGAGGGCAGGGACAGAATAGATAGTAAAGGCTGGAGGTTGAACGAGAGAGAAATGGGAGTGGGAGCTAAAAGAGAGAGAGAGAGAGACAAAACACATTTAATTTCAGTCCAATAACATCCGTTTGGAGAAATATTGTTTCCCCTGGCAAGAGCAAAGTGCACTCTTGTTGGAATTCCATTTACATTATTAAAACAAACTCCCCATCAGCAACACACAAACTGCACCCAACAGAGAGATTCAGGCGTGCAGGGAGTTCCACCGGCTGAAGAACAACTTAAAACGCTCCTGTTGGGGATTTTATTAGACTAATTCTTTAAAACTCTCTCCAAGTTTCTGCAGTCCAAGTTCATTTAGGATTACTAAACTGTCAGGATGTGCTTAAGGATTTGGGCCACCAGGACTACAGCGACTTTGGTCCTTCTTGAGAGTTTGCAAGTAACTTTTTTAATTTTTTTTTAGTTTATTTTCAGGACTCCAGTTTGCTGCAGATGCACAGTAGTTCATGAGGTTTAACAGCTGCTGACCTTTTCCAGTCAGCCGAGTAAACACTCAGCACTCGGGGCCAGATTAACGAAGAAAAATGCCACAATATGCATACATTTAGACCTTTTATTTTCAGAGACAGCTCCTGGACTGCAGTCGTTAAAGCAGCCTCGGCCCCGGTTTGATTCCAGTCTCGCTCCCTCGTGTCCTGCTTCTCTGTTCTATCCAAATAAATTCTTCAGCTGCAGTTTAACTTTACTGGTACTCAAAATAATACTTATAAAAGTATAATTTACATTCTTTGTGTACTGATGAACGCTGAGCTCTTAGCAGGAGAAGGAGTTAAACCGATCAGCCATAACATTATGAATAACACTGATTGTCTCTTGACCATCTCTCCTGTCAGTGGGTGGGATCTCTCCTCAGAGTTCATGTACGGGAAAGTGTACGAATTTGATCATTTGAACTTTGATAAGAGCTAAACAGCTGGGTCAGCGTCTCCAAACTGGTCTGCAGGGGTCCAAGGAAGGAGAAGAGACCAAGGCTCAAGGACCAGCAATTGGTCATAACGCCATGTCCTCAGTTCCCTGCCGGATTAAGTTATGTCTGTAGGTGAAACTTGCCTCGTGAGACCTTTTGTGCCTGTGACTGACTCTGTTTCCTTGTGCTCTGCTCTCACTGTGTCACTCTGATTACGCCTCATTGGAGATTCACCATCGCGGACTCACTTCTCAGTCAGCCACCCTTTTCCCTGCCTTGCCTGCCACACCGGAGGCACCTTTCCCCCCAGCATCAAGCCCGTCTCACCAAATCTTGTGTTCAATAAACTGTGCGAAAACCTTCCTGAACTGTGTTCTTGTCTGCATCTGGGTTCTGAGCTACAAGAAAGTTGCAAACAACCGTTTAGTTGTTGAATGTTGTAAAATCTCACGGGCTGAAAGGCAAGAACTAAAACAGTAAAGCCTGAAAGAAACAGATTTTACTGGTTAGCTCCATGAACCGACTCCTATGTTTACTGGCCCCTCAGCTGGTAAACAAACCTGGACACGCTGCAGAAAATAAACACATCCTTGATAATGTAAAAAGATGCACAGCCAAACTAAAGAGCGGCTATACGCTGGTCAACATGGAGCGATCCCAGCTCTGCAGATCAACTTGTACTGTTCGGTCACACACCTGAATTCCACCTGGCTGAGGAAGAGAGTTCTGTTTGTGAGTCGAACTGCAGCTGCCAGCTAATTTGGAGAAGGTAAGAAGAGAGGGAGAGATGGAGAAGAGAAGATGGAGCTCTGTGGGCTGAGAGCTGCCTCGGCCGTGGTTGAAGGAGATTTGTGTTCTCTATTAGAAGGAAAAACAAACAGATTCATCACTCCGCCACCGCCGCAGGTACAGATCCCTCCGTCTGCTGCGTCTTTCTGTCGGTTCGCCTCTTTAATTGTCTTTCTTTGTCTTTCACACACAAAGGCAGTGTCCCTCCTCCCCTCCCGTCTCCTGCATTCACTCCGGCTCTCGCTCTCTAACAAATGTTTGGCTGCTCCAGAATGCATCAGTATGCAGGGTGCACGGAGAGTCGGGCCAGGTGTATGAATTTAAATGTCAAGTACACTTGAGTAGGCAGCTGGCGCTGCAGATTTGTGGTACACACAGTGTTGTAGTTGCTGATTTGTATGTGTGTTGTTGTGAGTTTTCTGTCCGTTCTCAATTTGTTCCTTCAATTCTGTCTCCATTTGCTTCTCTCTGACTTCCTTCCCCCTCATTTACCTGTCTCATCCTTCCTCAGCTGGAAGCTATATTGAAGTCAAGTCAGGGAGAGCTGATTTGTTTGCCCAATATCACATTTAATGTCTCAAAGGGCTTTAGAAACAGCAGACGACACAGAACAGCGATGGTAGGGAGAAAAAAACTAAAATGGAAGAAACAGTGACAAAGAGGAGGAGAGATCCTTCAGGATGTTTACTGTGTGTGTGTGTGTGTGTGTGTATAAGGATCTTATCTTACAGACAGTCCTTTTAGATTGTCATCATGTTTTATTTATGGTTGGCATTTTTCGGTTTCAGTCGTGACTTGGCGCTCTCCTTTATTGTCAGTAGCAGGGTCCACTGTTCCCACGCTGGCTGCACACGCATTCATGATGTGTTTCCTGTTGTCAAAACACAAGAACCTTCACATTGTGTCAGATGGATATTTGTCATGCACACACCCAACGAGTGAAAGCCACTCCCATATTTACTCTTGCTCGGCCTCTTCAGCCTCTGCCATCACATCTGCGCTGAGAACACCGAGCTGGGTTCTTCCAAAGAACTCACATTGTACCTTTTTTATATACTCTTTGCTTCAGCTTGCTGAAGAGTCGCGTTGTTGCCATAAAAGAACACGCCGTTGCCCAGGATTTTGATACTGCGTATAGCCAACAGCAGGCGCTCTGCCTCCATTCACCCTATAACAAGTCAGTGTTGCATCCCTCCTGCAAACACAAGCAGTCCAGTTCAGCTTCATTCAGTCCTTCTGTGAGGAAAATCTGCAGCCATTAACCTCTTTTCCTCATCAGGACCGAATGGGCCTCCCAGGACCAGCGGCAGCTCAGCCTGCATCACACGTCCTCACATCATCTGAACAAAAGGATTTTATTTTGTTGGCCCGTGTTAGCTCACTCAGCTTTTATATATTTGCGTGTTGGTACAAACCAGACTGAAACTACTGGAGTGAAGTACTGTTCCAGCTCCAACATTAAAGTACTGTTTACATGTTTATGAATGTCACACTGGCAGGGCTCATGCAGCACAACAAGCACATCTACTTCCTAATACTTTAGTACTTTTCATTTGCTAAAGTAAATCTTAGCCCACTTCCTCCAACAGATAAGCAGTTCATGCATGTAGATGAAATGACCAAAAAACAAACCCTCCACATTTTGTAGAAATGGATGACAAGGTTGTAGTAACGAGTCCAAGCAGAGTGCAGTCAGGGACTAACGGTCAGACTGATTCAATGTGGCAACAACAAATTTTAAACTTCCTAAAGATTCACTCTTAAACGTCACTAGTCATGTTTCCTTTACTCTTTTTCTACAAAAACCACCTCAAGAATTTTGCCGTTTCCATCACCCTTTTCTAACGCGATGCTTCAAAATGCGCATTAAAAAACAGAAGGACAGAATCTACAGTGTGCACGAGGACCCTCTGAATGGACAGATGGATGGATCCCAGCAGGAAATTGTAACGTTACAGTGGTAATAAGTGGGAGAACTTTTCCTTTACATACAAGCATGTGTGATGCTGTGCGGCAGCAGCCAAGTTAAACCTAGTGAGCTGGATGTGCAAATACTACAAAATGAAAGTACTGTACAGTGTGTGGGGGCCTATCAAATGTGCTTGTCAGTATGCGCTGTGACTGTATCTGAAATAAAACCACCAATTCACAATTCTGACTGTTTACAATATGAGCAAAGGCGCAGCTGTTCTCTGCAAAGTTAAACAACGTCCTCTTTCCTTCAGCTGAAGGAACCTCTGGAGAATCTACGATCCTGTTCTGCACTTGAAATAAGAACACCGGCTGACATATTTAAAGAAGCACCTCCGAGCATTTTGTTCCCCAGGCGGCAGCTGCTAAACAGAGTCCATGTACCGGCTCCTGCAGAGAATCCCCAAGTTAATACTGTTTGATGACGACTGCTCAGTCATGCAGCGAAGACGTGTGGCAACAAGATCTGCAAGTAATGTTTTCAAAAAAGTACACTTCTACCTGGTTCTGTCAAACTCACACATACAAACACAGATCTGTACTTCAGAGCTTGCGAGGACCCTCTCTGACGGAACGGGTTTCAGCTCCTCAACCCAAAAATCTCTAGTTTAACCTCCAACAGCCATTCGAGGAAGTAAAGAATGTTTTCACTGTCCTCTAAAGGTCTTTAACCTAAACTGGTTCTCACAAAGATGCTGAGAAGCTCTTTATTAATCCACTGCTGCCACCAAGTGTTGCACAGCGGACAGCTTCACATTCTCCCTCTCTTGCCGCCTACATGTTTCCACAGATCGATGGGACTCTTTCAAACCTCCTGCGGCCCGGACCCCAACACAAGTCAAGCAATTACTGGGATAAATGGTTTCAGCGGGTCACAGCAGGACGCTAAATATTGATGCTCGACAATAAGACTGCTCACAGTGTTGCCACACTGTATGCAGGGTATGTAGCTCAATAAATAACCACATGAGTAAAAACACACGTGCAGTTAATGCTTTACTTTTATTGACATGCCCTGAAAGGAAAAACAAACTCATTACGTCCAGCTCGTGCCCGAGTGCAAGCTTATCTGAGAAGTGTCACGACCAAGAAATAAATAGTTCTGCTCATTAAAGTTCAAAAAGGCAACACACACACATAATACTTGTTCCTCTCCGCAAGGCAACATACATTCGTACGGGTCATCGCTCCCTCACAGACTGAACTGCGGTCTTCATAGTGAGCTCCTCGTGGCCGTGTTACGTCAGGGAGAGCAGGTTGATGTCGTAGCGTCCGTCCACCTGCGGCGACAGAAAACACACGAGCACGGTTTCATTTAAAAAGGCCCTGAACGCTCACACGGGTGTTTCCACTTACTTTCTTCAGGACCATGTGGGCGGGACAGACCGCGCTTGACTGGCATCTCGCTGTGTTGCAGCTGTTCCAAACAGCAATTTAACACCTAACTCACAACTGGAACGGTCACCGTAACTCTGCTCAGCTTTAAACTGGCAAGGAGACCATCGACCAATAGAAAGGAGAGCACAGGTCGGTTGTTGGAATAATAACGTTGTATAATTTGGACGGTTGGGAAACGTCCAGTGCCACTCAGTGTTCGTACATTTCATCACATTAAAGGTTCAGTGTGGCAGAAATGCAATATAATATCTATAACTATGTCTTCAGTGCTGTGCATAATCAACAGTTGTGTTTTTATTACCTTAGAATGAGACATTTCTATCTACATAACCGCGGGCACCCTCTTCCATGGACATGGCAGTATTTTGTCGTCAGACGTTTCGTCATCACGCTGTTCTTCTTCTCTTTGTGTAATTCCAGCAGTGTAGATGCCCTTCACTACATTAAATACAACGTTAACACAACGGTATCGCCAAAGCTTCAAGGAAAATACAAAAAAAACCCAGTTCAATTCATATAGTTCATCGAAAAATTTAAATAAAATCATTGTATTTCAATACATTGGAAATAGAATAATATTATCTAATATTGTTCATTTCTCTACGTCTTCTTTCATCACGGCTGTCTCTCCTTCTCCAGCGATAACAGCAGCATCTCTGCAGCACTTGGCGGTTTGCAACTTCCTTTCAAACGTATCAAATACAGATGCTGCTGCTCTCACATGAAACTGCGTTTAGGTTTGTTAGATCACACTGCGTGTAGTAAATAAATAGATTTGCATGTTACCCTCCCATTACTTTACACAATAAAACTGAAATGCCCCAAATTGCATATTCATTAAGGCCGAAGTAGTAAATGAACAACAGGTGCTAGCTTGTACTTTTGGAAGACGTCTTTCTGAGTGCACGCCGTTAGTGGATCAGTTTACAGGTTAATCTGCTGGTGAAATCACGTTTGCACACGTTTTTACTCCCGCAGACCTTCAGGAAATCAGGCCTCAGGCCCTTAGCGTATCCGAACTGACACACGGCTACGGACGACGTGTTCTGGATCTGAATCGTCGGTCACATCTCACATTTAGTTCTGGTGTCACTTTGTAGGTGGGACTGAAGCTGAAAATCTAAAAAAAAGGCCAAGATCCCAAAATGTACGGCATAAAAACAGCGATTAAATTGACAAAGCTATCAAAGCGGTTTTAAATCAGAATACTGACTGAGAACATCAGTCATTTCTTTAGAGGATGTTTTCTTCCCCACATAAGATTTGTACCATGGGGGAATTCATTAGAAGGATTTGATGTTTATAAATACTTCTCCCTCCATTGCGTTCAAGTAAAAAAAAATAAAAAATCCAAGAGGCTAGATGGCTTGGATCGCCTCAACCTATTAAGAGTGTTACACACACTCACGTCAAATCGTCCGATGGAGGCTGTAGTCTGGTTGGTCTGCATCACCTCAGTCAGAGCCCACATCTGCTGGATGCTGGATGATACGGTCTGGGGGTCCGGGAGGCCCTAGGAGACGTGGAGCAGGGGAGGCCGGGGTGTTTACTCACAGGGCTGCAGGCAGGATTTACAAAAGCTCCTCCCGCCCCAACAACTGTTTACAGTAAACTCTTCAGTTATATCGTCCGTGAACACGTGAAGATCACTGTTAAAACCATGTACCTCCACAACCTTTTCAGACACTGCCAGTGGAGTTTTAGACTAAAAAGCAGGAGAATGAATAAAGAAACACTATTTATTTCATTAGAAAATGTTATCAAAATATGAGGAAGAAGAAGAAGAAATGTTCCCCAAATCTGGAGAGACATAAAATATGTAGTGCAGAGTATGTAAACCCCAAAACAGACACTGAGGATGTGACCTCCGAGTCCTGGATGGCAGCTTTACACAGATAGAAACAAACCAAATGTTTACCTCCAGGTCAGGGTGTTGTTCGGCCAGGGTCAGGTCAGACAGCCAATCAGAAACCTCCTTCTCTGGGTCCTGGAAGGAGGAACAGCCGTGTAAAGTCAATGCAGTCTAACGTTGCAGTCTCCGTGCTGGAATCATTTAATTAGCTTGATCTTAAATGTGTGTTTGAGTAGGATTTGAAAAGCTCTGCCTTTGGCACCATCTGCTGGTAGCATTAAGAATCGCAACGCAGTCGACGCAAGCGCACGCTGCTCGGAGCGTCCCTCTGACCCCCCTCTCCCACAGATCCAGCCCCCCAGACGCAGACAGAATGAGCTGAAACACTAAAGCCCATTCTCTGAACACCAAGCTCAGTGGCCTAAACACATTTGTGGAATCAGTCACTCTTTAGGCAAAACCTAAAACAAGTTCAGGTCGTTAAGACACTGTTTGCAAATCTCTAAACACATTCTCAGTCACTAAAACATTCTGCACTGTCATGCTCTTGTGTTGCAAAATGGTAAATACATGCGGCAAAAGTTAAACACAACCACAACACAGCTGTCTTCTTTTACACTTTTACAAGAACTCATCATTCTGCACACTTGTTTCTTATGATGTGATCAAACCAAAATGTCCCTGGCCAGCGTGGTGGCAATGTCACAGTCTCTGACCAAGCTTTCTACCTTCACTCAGCCTTGGGGCCATAGAACACTGAACATCTTCTTACTTTTCTTGGTCGTTGGGGTTTCGTGTTTGAGCGTGAGCAGCAGGATCATCAGCCGGCAGTACATCCTGTCTACGGGACGATGTCAGCTTTCTGTGGTGTCCCGCTAAGCAAGTGGTTCAACGTAAACCAGCAACCAGTGATTCATAAATGTTTACCTTCAACCTGCAGCCCTTACTTCAATCCAACAGAAGAAGTTTTCTCTGCCTGGAGAGTTGCAGTCACTTCCGAGTTTTTCCTCCTTTGCTTGGCGAGGGACAAAGTTGCATGTGATGTGGACGAAGTATTGACTTTGACTTTGCAGTTGCGCAACATTTGAGTGTAATGTGCTTTTCATTTACAGTTGTCTTTGTTCTTACTGTATTTGAATATACAGATATTCAATACTGTATTACTTGCAGTACACAGTATACTATATATTTTCTGTACTAAGTTGTGATTTCTACACTTTTTAAATTGAGCGCTGTGTTCTCTTTGTGGATGTAGTGTCGCTCTGCAGTGCGTCACCTACTGACTGGCTGTGTTTATGTTTTGAAAGCATTGTTTGATTTTGAGCTCGGATCACATGGTTTTGAGGCGAAGTGTTTGATTTTTGCCAGAAGAGTCGGGGGTTTTGTGAATGTTGGTTAAAGACCGGGTGTTGTGTTTAAAGTTTTGAGAATATGGGGGGAGGTTTCAAGAAATGTTTCTTAGCAATTGTGAAAAACTTTAACAACAGATCTCGTGACTTCCTGCATTTAAAAGGGGTCACTCAGATCACCTGACTCAGCAGTTCTCTTCAGCCTTATAGCTCGTGGTTTTGGTTTTACGGGTGTGGTTGCGGCCTAATAAACGGAACTGTCTCGTTTTTCTATATTTTTGTTGTGTATTATAAAGTGATTGCAGCAGACAGTCTGCCTCCTTGTTTGTTTCCCCAGAACCGCCACTCTGATACCTTTTAGTATAAACGAGTGTGTGGTCCTGCGTCTGGACTGATCTGTTTTTCAGATTAAAATAGATCAGTTAAATCTGTCGTCATGTCAGTGGCCTCCCAAGTTTTTTAAAATCCTCTCGTGTGCACCGAGTGTTATTAAAGTTCCCCATTTCAGATTGTGATGGTAAATGCAGGTGTAAACTTTTTTCTCTGTCTATAATTAATTTAAAATAAAAACTAACCGGCTCCACGTGAGGGTATATTTTGATCTCCTCCAGGCTGAAGGTGAGCCAGGCGGAGGACGGCTGTCTCAGGATCAGTCTCACAGACGTCACGTGATCCGGCTCCACCTGCATCTGGACAAACCACACAGAACACCACAAGTAACGCCAGGTGACACGTGCTCGCAGAAAAACAAAACGCTGCATTTGAAACTTGACTGTAAAATAGAGGGAGACTCAGGTTCAGTTTCCACCGTGACGCATCCACCACAGAAAGACTCTTAACTCCTAGTTGCTACAAAGGCGTGCGATTAAAGTGCAGCTGCAGCAGCAGCCTGTACTTTATGGTAGGAGCGGCGGTGGAGTTGCGAGACGCGGCTGTAACCATCTTTACTGCTTTGCTTTTTCTATTCTGACCATCAACAGGGGAAAATATGGGATAAAATCCAGAACCATATATTCTCCCTTAAGGCTAAATATTCCAAACAATAACCCATAAACAGTGAATAAACATTATTTACACGTCCAGGACGAGCCCTTAAACTGCGTCGGGCTCAGCTCACCATCTGAAGTAAACACAGTTCACCATCTGTGTCTGTTTGCATTGAGAATAAACCAGGAGTAAAAAGAAGAAATAAAAATAACTCTGTTTGTATTGTCCTCACATATCAACATAACAAAGCTTACTGAGGCTTCCTCGCAGAGTCGGCTGGCTGGAGTCCAACGCCAGCTGAGCGGTAGAATAAGGCTGGCGAGCTGTGTTAGTTTTACCGCAGTGGGATCTGGTGGTTTACAGATCTGTAGTGAAGTTTAGCTGCAGCAGACGTGTCATTTAATGTTCACTAGGATTAAAGAGGAAGGTTTACCTTCACAGGAACATTCACGGGTAGCCAGCATCGTTTTGTTTTTGGCATTGCTGAACACAGATTGGTTTGCAGGTGGCATCATTTTCACACACTTCAGAGGAATAAACACCATCTGAGCACTGCCGAGGGACACACGGTCACCAGTATATCAACGCCCGCTGAAGGTGCAGTCCGAGTGAGAAGATTGGGCCTCATTCACCAATATCTTTCTAAGTTTGTTCTCAAGAAAGTTCCTCAAGTCTACGTCTGATTCATGACGTGTTCTTAAACTGCTGTTCTCAGCATTGTTCTTAGAATCCCACTCGCAGGTGGGTCTGGGCTTGGTGGTACCGTATGGGCCAGTGAGGCGTTGACTCTAACCCAACAGCGATGGTCTCAGAGGGCGAAGCTACACGAAATAGAGCGATAGTTACGCATTGTAACTCCAGATTCTGAGTACAGGCGCAGCGAGTTGAAATATCCGACCTCAAAGCGTTTCAGGTGCACGGTGCCGCATGACGCCAAATGTAAACAACAAACTCAGCTCAGCGTTTCCTCTATATGCTTTCGTGACCGCCGCTGCTGAATCACGACCACCACTACTAAAATTTCCCATAATCATTAAACTATGCGCTACAAATGTTTTCACCCCCCCCTCCCCTTCAGACGACCAGCTGAGCAGCGTCTACAGCAGCTACACAGCTGTTATGTATCTGAACATTAGCTCAATTTATAGAAAGTAACTGGAAGCTGTAATTTGGAGGAGGTTTCTGATGCTGCCTATATTTTATGTTAATGTCTACAGATAAATGTCAGAAGCTGTAAAATGAAGACACAGAAGGCAAACATGAACAGTCCTATCTATGATGATTCTGAGGTCACATTAACAGGGTTTCAGGGGGCGACGCCCAAAACATGCTGTGCCCTCACTGTAAAATCACCTAGGAGCAACAGAACGACCATCAAATCTAAAGGTTGTCGTTCCTCCAGCAGACTGATCTTCGGGTGGTGTTTATTTATTATCTGCTCGAGCTGTTCCAACTATTTGTTCAGAGATATGGTGAAAATAACGGCTCAATATGATGTGAAATTACATATTTTTCATCGGAAAACATAAAATTTTCTTGGGGGGGGGGGGGGGGGGGGGGGGCTGTTTGTCCTGCCCCCGCTGCATCAGTTGGTAATCCTCAAAAGGTTGGAGGCTAAATTTCCAAATGTTTTCACATTTCTGGGCCTTTTTAACATATTCCTGTTGTTTACTGTAACCACCTACATAATAATTTTTGTTTAATATTTCTACATCTATTTACACGCAGAACAAGTTTTATTATTTGATACTAGTATGTATTATTTTAATTTAACACTTTGCCTTTTAGGTCATTGTTGCCATTGTTGTGTGACGTCATTCGGCTGCTACTCGTGAAATCGGGGTACAGATTTTTCCTCCGAGTTCACGAGTAGGAAATCCCACCTCAGGTGGCATCCATAGTACTTTTTCTAATTGGAGGTTGGAAATTTCCCAGTTCTGACTTGCCTGGAACGCAGCATCAGTGACCTTATTTCAGATGTGGAGTTAAAGCTGCAAAAAGTAAGCGACAAACGAGACGTCATATTGAGCTGCAGCAGCAAACCTGAGAACAACCCAAGCACCTACACTCAACACTGACCTCTGTCTCCAAGACACTTCAAGAAATTAACTACAATTTACCTAAAATAAACATTTGCACTGAAACCTGTCTGAGTGACTCATTTATTTCTTAAGATTTATTGTAAACTATAAATAATCACTTATAAGTAAGTGCTTTATGGGATCGAGAACAACTAAAACGTAGAACAAAATAAATCACGCGGTAAAAGAGAAATTATGTATAACTACTTTATTTACAAACGAGCAATTAACTGCTCTCGAACAATAATTCTGTGTAAAATAATGAAAATAATTACTTATGAATGAGAGAAATATATCATCATACATACATACATGCATGCACACTCCACACTGAAAGGCCGGGGCAACCGGGGTTTGAACCCGCGACCTTCTTTCTATGAGGCGACAGTGCTAACCACTGCATCACCGTGCCGCCATTCACCACTAAGCTGAAGTTCTGGATGTCAGTCTTTCATTATTTAACGATTCCCTCCAGACGTGTTAAAAAAACTCTGCTTTGAATAATAATTTGTCAGATACGGAGAAATCTATGAATATGCACATACTGCTCATGTGATAGTTTAACCGCTGGACACAATACATTCTGATAAATCCATCCCCAGTGTGTGTGTGCTGTACGTAAGCTTCACACTGAGCCACAATTCGCTTCCAAATTTAAGGTGAGCACAGAAACGTTTCCCTTTAGCAGATTGTTGCTGATTGTTGCTTGTCTAAGAGTTGATTTGATTGTCTGATGGTAACTGTTTCACGCACAGACTGTGTGACAGAAGTGAAGTAGCCGCCGTGACGTCACCTGTTGGTTTGTGGACCGCCGTTTTGAAGCCTCCAGTTTGGCATTTTGGCCATCTTGTTTGTTTTAGAACTGGACGTGGCCACGTGCTGGCTAATTTTGGCTAACGACAAACAGGCTTAAAGCAAAATGTTCTTTACTGAAACAGAAACAGCCGACTGCTAATAGGCCTTTTCAGCGGCGCTGGTTAAATGTACACAGAGCAGCGGATACGAGTCGCCTCTGGTCGCCATGGTAGTGACTTCTAGCCCCGCCCTAAAGCCTCCCCTGCTTCCTGGTCTCTGTTCCTCTAAATGAACATCATGCTGTGTTGAAGAAGACTTGAAACTAGCGACTGAGACCAGAAACTCATCAGGAAAGTTTTCTCTAGACTTCTGTACATTCACACTTCTTTCCGCCAAACGACTCTAACGTGAAGCGCTCCCCTGGTGAAATAACAGCACACAGCTGCTACAGATCAGGAGCCTCCAGGCTTGTAGGTGTCCGACCTGTGCCCACCTGTGTCCTGTGGATGGAGCAGTAGTCTTGGGAGCCCCCCTCGGTGTGGGGGTTGTCCATCAGAGGCAGGTCTCTCAGAGCGGTGCACCACTTAGCGGGGGCCTCCTGCCTGGGGCCCCTCCGCAACAAACGCACAGTCACAAAGGCTGTGTAGTAGTTCTTGAAGGTGATTTCCTCAATCTGAAAGACAGACAGCGACGCAGATTATAAAAACCGCGGTGCAGAATGATATTAGGATCTGATTTAAGTGGGCGGACAAAGTCATTCAGACTGAATCTACATTTATTATGATTTCCTTGAGCTTTTTAGCTTCAGACCCAATTTATAATTAGATTATATTACAGGGCTGCCAGTATAAATACGTTCTCTGGTGCCCTGGTGGGTGAAATTAAACTTGAAAATAAATTTTAGCACAATAAATCAGACTCATTAAACCATATTGGTGCCCAGAAAAAATGCCTCTAATCCATGAAGGGTCTCCACCTATTCTTTAAGAAACACTGAGTCTGCCAAATCACAGTATTAACATTTAAACCTAAAGACAGTACCATCAAAACGCTCGGTGGTGGAGATAATTCCTTCATGCATAAACCCGCTCCAGGCAGACGCCTTTGAAGCTCTGAGCTCTGAACTAACGAGGAGTCGCTCTGCATTAAAAATGAGTTTTAATTAGGACTAAATGCTTAAAAAGTAGGTCAGCGCCCAAAATGTTTGAAGTCTCTCTCAAGACAGAAATAAAGCTTAATATTTAAACAACTGTTTTGTATGGTGTGTGTGTGTTTTCTGCCACTGGGAGACACCAGGAACATGGACGCTGGGTAAAATTAAGTTTGAGGGGAAAAATGATGCTTTGAGAATTTGCTGAAAATCAAACTGTGAAGAGACTACCCATAGTCCTTTAGTGATGTTCACTCTCTTACAATAGTACATTTACTTCTACTAATACACGAGTTACAGGTTTTCGGGTCTAAAAGTATTACAAAGTATAAATAATGTATCAGCCCAAAAGGACTCATGTCCCTCTGTTACTCAGTGACCTCCACTGGCTCCGCGGGGCCTCCAGAATCAAATCCAAGTCCCTGATGCTGCATCCAGAGCGACTCCTGGGTCTGCAGCATCTACCTAAGCTCCGTAATACAAGCTTACGTTCCTCCTCGCCGAACAAACGCCGCCTGGCTCAGCGACCTCAGTCCCTGTTCTCATCTGTGACCCGCCGCACGCCATCAGAGCAGCGGCGTCCCTCTCTGACTTTAAGAAGCTGCTGAAAACTCTGCAGAGAACACTTCCTATGATAACACCTCTAACCTCTGACATGCTGTGCTCTTCTTCTTCTTCTGTCTGCTTACAATTCTCTTGGATTGGTTGCACTATTTCGTTAACTCTTCCGGGGATTTATTGTCACTTGTAGATCTTATTTTACTGATGCTTGTATGTTGTTTCTCAAATGTAAGTCGCTTTGGATAAAAGCCTCTGCCAAATGAGTAAAAGTAAGAACAGTCACCAGTAAGAACTTCAGCATCTTGTTTTTTGACATGACGTCTGCCAGTCGTAGATGTTACGGAAATAAAGCGAGCCAGGTTCAGGTGTGATGAAGACGTTTCGAAGACTTACACAGTATTTGTTTATTGAGCCCGGCCGAGGAGATCCAGTTCCAGGATCCAACGTGTGAACACCAAATCTGAAGGGTACTTCCTGTCTGGAGATATCTTTCCTAAACCTACAGAGATTCACTGTGTCAAAATAAGGTTATTGTTCACCCCTCTACAAATGTGTGAAGAGTCTATTGGTTCAAACAAGACACTAGGCTGACCACATGCAATGCTTTGTACCAGCGGTCAGGCAGGATCACGATTTATTAGGGGTCCAAGCCCGAGTGGGGCTGGGAACCCACGAATGCAAGGCATCGCGGTTCCCAGTACAGCGAAGCGGCTGGGAACCCTATTGTTTCCGCTCAGATTTTTATTATTAGGGGTCCAAGCCCGAGTGGGGCTGGGAACCCTATCGTAATCGTTCTCGTATTTATTTTTATTCTTCCGCTTTAATTCCACTACTGCAGCCTAGAAGGTAACTGCTAGGCACGCGAAACTCATAGGGTCGGTACAAGCCCCTGCAAGTAACTCAGGCGCAAAAATCCGCACACTTCTACCACTAGGGGGCGCTATAAGTAAGGTCAACACGTACAACACTCCCGCCTACGAAGGCGTATATCAAAAACCTTATATCCACGCGTTCGGGGGATCCAGCGGAATCTCGTGGTATAGGCCACGCCCATTTCCGACTGGACTTTTTTTTTTTGCAAAATCGTGAAAACTGAAAAACCTATTTTAATTAACTCCTCCGAAGCCGCATGTCCGATCAACACCAAACTTGGCACGGATAATCTCTGGACCAAGCTGATGAAAGTTTGTAGAGGAAATTTGGGCCCCCCCTGAGGGCCTGTGCAAAATTTGGTGCAACTCGCCCCTAGGTGGCACTATTTAATCACAGAAAATTGTTCCTCTATAACCACAAGTCACACTCACATGAAACCAGTGCCGTATTGTTCAGCATGGTCCCCTTACTACAGGCACCAAAGTTGACCCAAATATACCTATAGGTGGCGCTGTTGTTGCAGATTAAAGACGTCAAAAAGAAATTCCAGTCTTGCGCCGGGAGGCTTGGACCCCGCTTACAACTGCTTGCAGTTCAAGTTTTCATGTTGGTTTGTAAGACAATTTTGAAAGTTATTGGTTTAAAAGAGAAAAATAATCCTACTTTATTAATAGTATCCATGTAGCCTAATGATTCATTCAAACAACAAAGAACTGATTCATTTTGTTCTTATAACATTATAGAGATTTTAATATACATTTTATTTTCCCATTAATGTGCTATTTGCTTCTGCATATAAACACAGACAGGGAGGGACTTGCTGCAGATGTTGATTGGCATTTACAGTAGCCAATAGCGCTGAATGTGGGATAGTTAGTTAGTTATACAGCAGGAAAGATAATAGGACAAGAGTCACTGGGTGATCTTTACAGGACAGCTCTACATAAACAGCCCCTCCATACTGAGTTTGAGCTGCTCCCTTCAGGACGACGATACAGATAGTGGCAAGCAAAAAGATCCATAAGCGATCTTTTAAACCTAGTGCAATATATTTACTTTAGCTCAGCAATCGACCCTAACAGGACGTGTGGTCCAGTATATTTTTAGATAATGGAAACCCGTGTACCCACAAACAAGTCTTCTGTTTTAATGCAAACACGGCATCGGTTCATAAGAAACAGATCAAAAGATTTCAATAAGTGGTCAGTGGCCAAATTCTTCATCACGAGCTGGTATTTTCCTCAGTCTGTACTTTAGTATAAGAAATACAAAAACACTCCTTCAGCGCCTCACAGCCATGCTCATGGAAACCAGGGCTTAGTTTTCAATAAAGCAGAAGAAAAACTGTGTAATCCGAAAATGAAACCTCTTCAGCAGACAGGTTACGTGCGCCTGTTTCCGTCTGGACATTTTTATAATGAGAATTGAAGACCTGCCCCAGTTTAAATCCATATTTGAAGTACAATCTAATATCATAATAATGTGTCCTTTTGAATGATGGTGGAATGAGCCACTTAGCAGTGTAGTGAAGAGCATGTGTCAGTAGTTGAGGTTAACTCTGGTCTGTTTTTCATGCCGCAATTTGAAGAGAAGATAAAGCATGAAAAGCAGTTTTTGATATAACTGAATATACGGTGGCTGGCATGGATGTCACTGGTTCTGTGCATTAAATCAGCAGCTCTCTGTGGGTAAACGGTAGCTTACATTGACAGGCTGTCCATACGGGAGGGTGACGTCAACAACACAAACACCGGAGTGCGCTGCGTCTGTTTTGACGTCTCCGATCTGCAGGTAGACCGGAGGTTTGATGGTGCAGGTCACAGGCTTGATGGTGTCGGTGCCGCCGCTCATCTTCTGAAAACAAATGACAGTTAGACACCGGATATAAATTACACAACTGAGAAAAGATGTGTTCGAGTGGTCGGCACCTGCTGCAACAGGCTGTACTCCTGAGGCCTGTTTCTGAATCACAACTCCTGCGACCTATCAAGGTCTTAGGGTCGTATTTAAACGATCCATAGCGCACCGTCTGAAGTGCATGATGCCTTTAGAGCGTGTCCAACAATAGTTAAACGGTGCATCACCTGGGCGCAAAGGGGGTTGCATTTAGTCTCTTAATTAATCATAGGTGTCTGTTGAGCGTAACATGAATTCTAGGGCTGCAACGATTCTTTTCATTGTACATTAATCTGTCGATTATCTTCTTTATTAAGCGATTAGTCGTTTGGTCTAAAAAACGTCAGCTGAAAAATATCGATCAGGGTTTCCCAACCCTCAATATGATGTCCTGAAATGTCTTGTTTTGTCCACAAAGATATTCAGTTTACTGTCATTGAGGAACAAAGAAACCAGAAAATACCAATTCAACAGTTGACAACTACTCGATTAATCGATAAATCAGTGTGAGGTTAAGTAGCACACAGCTTGAGTGTCCAGAAAGTTTTTGTACTAAACAATATTTCAGTGTATGTTGCTGAAAAATCTTTATAGATAGATAAAGAGGGGGGGTGTTGTTGAGAAGTCGATGAAATGCGTGACAGTGTGTGGAGCTGTAGCCTAAGTGCTATGATTGTTTCCATTTCTATTCGGCTTATTGATGGTTGTGACGGCCACAATCATCAGCATTGCTGCGTTTGTCCTGTGGTGAGTCAGAGGTGAGATGACGTCCCTCACCATCTCGCTGACTGTCCGACCCCGTCTAATAATTCAGAAACATTCTTCCTCTTCTGTCTCTGTCTCCTCAGCGCCATCACAAGCCCCTGCAGGCAGCTCCTGACCCCCTGAGAGACCTCTGGAGCTGATTTAAATAACTGGGAGAGTGAGAGTGATTCTTAGTTTGAGTAATTTGATAACCTACTTTTATTCTTAAGTGTAAAAGTAGGAGTAAATTTCATGAATTCTCAGCACTTAAGACAAAAATGGCACTTTGAGAAGCTTTATAAATACAGGTGTTGTGCCGAATTCTGCCTGCCTGTCGAGAATTGCATGCACCTCGCGGGTGATAACGCTCATTTATGCTGAGAAAAGAAGTGGATGCAAATCTCACAAAATTTGATCTGCCGAATTATGCATCCACCTCTTCAGGTCCTTTTCAGACACTTTGCTGTGCTCACTGATCAAACGGCGTTATCACCACAGAGATTATATTTACTGAATGTCAAGGAATGGCACTTCTAATAAGTGTATTAAAATGTTACAGACTCTAAACGTTAGAATCATTTATCATCATTGATAAATCCCACATATTCTAGCGTTTAACAGCAGGATCTGGAGGTGCATGCAATTCTAGCAGGCAGGCAAAACTCGGCGTAACACCGGCCGCGGCTTCTCTCTTTAGCACCATGGACAGCGACATTTCAGGAGGCAGCAGAGACACGAGAGGTTTCGCTGAACAGCCACACTGAGGCCTTACAGTGTGAAATAAATCAGTAAATCAGCTGTGTGAGGCAAACTAACACACTCCTCATCAGACGAGGTTACCGTAATGACGTTAGCGGGGAAGCTAACGGTGCAGTAAACAGATGAGTCGGCATTCCTGCTGAAATAAAGGCTTTAATAAACCCAGGAAGTGACGCTGTGCTGGTCCAGCTCTTACCTTTCCTGGCAGAGACGAGACTCGGTTTGTAAAACAGCAGCAAAAGGAAAAGTGAAACTGAAATGCTTCAAGTCGCAGATGTTGACATGCTAACAATGTTTATGTGCTAAGGCTGCCCTGCTACTTCCGGAGTGTAACCAAGGCGACGGCGAGAGTCTTAAAGGGCCAGCGGCGCTTTTAGAGAGTCAGCAGCAGTCAGTCAGCTGTGTCTCAATTCAGGCACCGCATCATTATTATTATATTATATTATATTATA
>NC_060167.1:1444838-1468178 GCF_021292245.1 Micropterus dolomieu | reverse complement strand
CGTCTGAAGTGCATGATGCCTTTAGAGCGTGTCCAACAATAGTTAAACGGTGCATCACCTGGGCGCAAAGGGGGTTGCATTTAGTCTCTTAATTAATCATAGGTGTCTGTTGAGCGTAACATGAATTCTAGGGCTGCAACGATTCTTTTCATTGTACATTAATCTGTCGATTATCTTCTTTATTAAGCGATTAGTCGTTTGGTCTAAAAAACGTCAGCTGAAAAATATCGATCAGGGTTTCCCAACCCTCAATATGATGTCCTGAAATGTCTTGTTTTGTCCACAAAGATATTCAGTTTACTGTCATTGAGGAACAAAGAAACCAGAAAATACCAATTCAACAGTTGACAACTACTCGATTAATCGATAAATCAGTGTGAGGTTAAGTAGCACACAGCTTGAGTGTCCAGAAAGTTTTTGTACTAAACAATATTTCAGTGTATGTTGCTGAAAAATCTTTATAGATAGATAAAGATTTTTTTCAGAAGACAATTGGAACTTTTGTCAAATAGCGTTTTGTCTTTATGTCTTAAAACAGGTCTTTAGGGGGTCTTAAACTGTTGATGGTGTCATTATGCTTTCAGTTAGGATCTACACTCTGCAGCAGATTAGAGATGAGATAGTTGTGTAGTTTGAAATGAAAACCACACAAATTAGCTTTTGATTCAGCAGTTAAGGAGAAAGCTCAAAAACCACTATGCCTGGACCTGTCAGATCTGGACTAGATTGTCCCAGAGATGTTTCTTTAAAAGGTAGGTTCAGATTTGTGAAACCTTTATTCTTTAGGAATGCTGGTCTTGTAACCTGGGCCCGTATTTATCAAGCTTCTCAGAATTACTCAAAAGAACACTTCTAAGACTTAAGAGTAAAAAAAACTCTTGGCTCAAAGCTTTTGCATGAACTGTGTTTGCTTCGGTCGGATTACGGGGGGGGTGTTGTTGAGAAGTCGATGAAATGCGTGACAGTGTGTGGAGCTGTAGCCTAAGTGCTATGATTGTTTCCATTTCTATTCGGCTTATTGATGGTTGTGACGGCCACAATCATCAGCATTGCTGCGTTTGTCCTGTGGTGAGTCAGAGGTGAGATGACGTCCCTCACCATCTCGCTGACTGTCCGACCCCGTCTAATAATTCAGAAACATTCTTCCTCTTCTGTCTCTGTCTCCTCAGCGCCATCACAAGCCCCTGCAGGCAGCTCCTGACCCCCTGAGAGACCTCTGGAGCTGATTTAAATAACTGGGAGAGTGAGAGTGATTCTTAGTTTGAGTAATTTGATAACCTACTTTTATTCTTAAGTGTAAAAGTAGGAGTAAATTTCATGAATTCTCAGCACTTAAGACAAAAATGGCACTTTGAGAAGCTTTATAAATACAGGTGTTGTGCCGAATTCTGCCTGCCTGTCGAGAATTGCATGCACCTCGCGGGTGATAACGCTCATTTATGCTGAGAAAAGAAGTGGATGCAAATCTCACAAAATTTGATCTGCCGAATTATGCATCCACCTCTTCAGGTCCTTTTCAGACACTTTGCTGTGCTCACTGATCAAACGGCGTTATCACCACAGAGATTATATTTACTGAATGTCAAGGAATGGCACTTCTAATAAGTGTATTAAAATGTTACAGACTCTAAACGTTAGAATCATTTATCATCATTGATAAATCCCACATATTCTAGCGTTTAACAGCAGGATCTGGAGGTGCATGCAATTCTAGCAGGCAGGCAAAACTCGGCGTAACACCGGCCGCGGCTTCTCTCTTTAGCACCATGGACAGCGACATTTCAGGAGGCAGCAGAGACACGAGAGGTTTCGCTGAACAGCCACACTGAGGCCTTACAGTGTGAAATAAATCAGTAAATCAGCTGTGTGAGGCAAACTAACACACTCCTCATCAGACGAGGTTACCGTAATGACGTTAGCGGGGAAGCTAACGGTGCAGTAAACAGATGAGTCGGCATTCCTGCTGAAATAAAGGCTTTAATAAACCCAGGAAGTGACGCTGTGCTGGTCCAGCTCTTACCTTTCCTGGCAGAGACGAGACTCGGTTTGTAAAACAGCAGCAAAAGGAAAAGTGAAACTGAAATGCTTCAAGTCGCAGATGTTGACATGCTAACAATGTTTATGTGCTAAGGCTGCCCTGCTACTTCCGGAGTGTAACCAAGGCGACGGCGAGAGTCTTAAAGGGCCAGCGGCGCTTTTAGAGAGTCAGCAGCAGTCAGTCAGCTGTGTCTCAATTCAGGCACCGCATCATTATTATTATATATATTATATTATAATATAATATATATTATATTATATTATAATATAATATATATTATATTATATTATAATATATTATATTATATTATATTATAATATATTATATTTTTGGATTATTCATTATACAAAAAGAAAAATGCTATTTGTCAGAGGTCGCGCGCCTTTGGAGCAACTACTGGTTAAATGTCTTGCTCAGTGACATCTTAGTGTATCACAGTGGGTTCAAACCCGGGTCTCTAACACCTAAGGCATGTGTCTTATCCACTGTCCCATCACCACCCGCGGTCAGTACAATTTCCATGTGCTCTGTTGGCATGAATGTGAAAAGAACAATACTGACAAAGCTTCAAGGATAATACAAAAGAACAATTCAATCCACACAGTTCCTCAAATAAATAAAATATATTTTTTTTGTAAAATTATTTTTGTGTTTAAATAAAAAAAATAAATTAAAACTGTAGTGTGTGTGTGTGTGTGTGTGTGTGTGTGTGTGTGTGTGTGCCACAGGTCAGTAGTATATTGGACATTGGACACTTGACTCTGATCACTGGGAGCAGAGCCACGTTTCTCCCTAAAGCCTGAGTCCAGATCAAAACGAGCAGAAAACAACAGTGTTGTGTGTTTGAATTCGTGTCGGTGATGGTTTGTAGACACCCCAGACATCCACAGACGCTGCCAACAAACACTCGGTCATACGTAAACTCTCAGTCAAACCACAGCTCCTGCTTCTCCTGCATCACTGAAGCCTTCCTCCTGTACTGTTGTGCTACCTGCTACTTCACTGTGCTCTCTCTCTCACCAGTAAAAACAAGCTCCTTAAAACCACCAACACTTCCTCTAAAACAATCAGTCTTCCCACTCCCAAACTTGCCAGGCCTCACTGACACCGCCACCACTCGGAGCAAATACCATAATTCAAAACCCCGGCCACCGTCTCATCTCCTGCTTCAGCTACTCTACAAAAAAGCACACCTTGGGAAAAGTGTTGTACCCTGTGCTTGAAGAGCCACTCCTGTGTAGTATATGTTTATTTTGTGCAGTATGTGCGTATTATGTGTGATGAATCTTACTGTTGGTAGTACAGTCTGTTGAGGACAGGAAAGAATGAGTCTGAAGAAGAAACCTGCTCATCTGTGTCTTGCTGCTGCTTTAGGTTTCATGTAGGTCTCCACAGATATTATATGACCATCTATTGTTTTTATATGACCATTACTTTAATAGTATTTATTTATTTTTTTTAATCCTTTGTTTGTAGTGAAAAAGCTAAGACTTTTACTTAAATGGAAATCTCAAAAGTTTGGTCAAGGCTCATCGTTTAAAAATAAAACAATGTAGTCAGTTTTAAATGAGATATTTTAAATGTTTCCCTATGACAGCAGCCCTGCTTAATAAACAGCAGACACGTTATTACAAACAGTGTGCAGCAGAGGGCAGAATAACTCCATGTATATAACCTCCATCACACAGCAGGTGAGACTGTGATCTGTAGAAATGTAAAAAGGCTTCTCCTCCACTAAAGCTCATCGCCTCATCTCCACACATACATACATATATATGATATACGCTCATCCCCACCAGGCACAATCTCCCCCTCATAACGAGATGCAGGTGTGCAGGCCTGGTATCAGGGAGACACAGCACACCTACGGCTTTATCAGGCGGCGGCAGAATCAGGTGTGTTATTTCTCTGTGGCCTTGTAACGATAAACCAGAACGTTTCATTTCACTTCTGGACAAGAGAAATTACCTGATGAGCCACTGCAGTATGCTGATTCTGTATTTAAATACCCTTAAGGTAAATTAGTTCAAGAGAATAACACAGACAGAAAGATAATAATCCCAGAGCAGAGTTGATTTACACTTTCCACACTGATCCACCACTCATTTAGTGGTGGACAGTAACTAAGTACATTACTCGAGTACTTAAGTACAAATAAGAGGTACTTGTACTTTACTTAAATATTGTCATGCCACATTCTACTTCTACTCCACCACATCTCAGAGGGAGATATTGTACTCTTTACTTCATACTACATAAATTTAACCCTCACAATAATATTTCACATTAATTAATTTGTGAAGCTGGAACCATGAAATGTTTTTACATGAAAATTGACAAAATAATTGCCAATTAAATTTCTGTCAAGTGACTAATCGTTTCAGCTGCACTTTATAACAAAATATCACATTTTGTAAACTCTTCATGTGTTTTTTCTGTGTAAAAATCTGACTTAGTAAAGTAACTGAAGCGCTCAGATAAATGTAGTGAAGTAAAAAGTACTACATCTCTGAGATGAGGCAGAGTAGAAAGTGAACGAAAATACTCAAGAAAAGTACAGGTACCTCAAAATTGTACTTGAGTAAATGTATTAAGTTACAGTTTGTTTATTTTCCTGATTATACTCAAACGTTTCTTAAGTAACATTTTCAATGCAGAACTTTTACATGTGACAGAGTACTTTTAAAGTGTGGTATTAGTACTTTTACTTAAGTAAGGGATCTGAATACTTCTTCCACTACTGATAATCACACTTTATAATTCTCATAATTTCTGATTTGTAGCCTACTCCCAAGACTCCTCTTATCTTTTCTGCTTCCCCCAAGTCGCTTCAATTTAATTATGTTTTGGCACAAAATAAAAAAAGTTACACACCAAATATCAGATAACCGATTCAGACGGAGAGAAAGGTCAGTTTTTACAATAATCCATGTGCATAATGAAAAGTTGGCAGCCTGGAAATCACCAGCAGCCAAAAATGCTGCGTTCAAGAGCAGCCTGCAGTGTTCTGGTGAAATCAGCCGGACGAATCTGCAGGGGAACAAACTAGTTTTCTGCTTTTCAGACCTGAACTGAACTCATGCAACACTTTAACTGTCGTCAGAGAGGAGACACAGTTTGTAAAAGTCCACAGCAACAAAAGGAAAAGTAAGACTGGAACGCTGTAAGATGTTGACGTGCTGAAGCTGCTCTGCTACTTTGGAGGCGACGGTGAGAGTTTTAAAGGCACAGCAGCACTCACAGGTGTTGATAAAATTAACCTGTAACATTTTATAGTTATATTAAGTATAGTCTTTATTCGTGAAGCACCTTTTAAGGCATAAAATGCAGCTGAAAGTGCTAATAAATAAAGCATACATACACCACATGCACAAAACACATGTTCAAACTGGAAAAACAGTAGCAGACAGGGCCTTCAAAACCAAAACAATTCATAAATAGAAGTGTGTTTAATCAGTTAAAAACAGTAGATCTGAACTGCTTATTAAAAATATCTATAGAGGTAGTGTGTGGTTTTTTCCACTCCATCGGTGCATAAAGCAGAACGCTGCTTCACCAAACCTTTTACTGTTGCTTCTTGGTACATTAAGCAGCACCAGAGGACCTGAGAGAGCCAGCTGGAATATAATCAGATAAAGAGGTCGGAGAGTTAAGAAGGTGCTAAACCATGAAGTGCTTTAAAAACAATTCTTGATGCTACAGGAAGCCAGTGCAGCTCAAACTGGACTGATGTGTTCATCCCGGTTTTTGTTTAAACTGCCGCATTTTGCCTTAGGGGGCTTTCACACCTGCCTCGTTTGGTCCGAACCAAAATTGCAGGTGTGAAACCTCCCACGGGCCGCAGTCCGGACCAAACAGACGACATTTGGTCCTACGGAAAGAGGTGGTCTCGGTCCGGATCAAACTGAACAATGGGTCGGTTCGTTTCTGGTGTGAAAGCTTTTTTTTGGATGGTTCGGACTTTCAGACTATTTAGAGGAAGTTTGGCGGCTGCACAGAGAAATGCATTGAAATAAGGACACAATTATAAATCTCCTGTGACCGCAGTTGGTGCTGCAGGTAGTAATGACATAATAATAATAATAATAATATAGTGGCAAATATGTGTGATAGATAAAGTTAATTATTGACATGAGCTGCATAGGTAATAAAATAGTCATGGAGACAGAAATAAATTATTGAGGAAAACAAGGGAAAAGCAGTCATGTGAAAGAGTTAAAATGATTAAAAAGTTTGTTGATTAACCCAAACAATTGATCCCTGAAGAAAGTAGGGTTGCGATTTAGTTGTCATGCCTACTGACGTCAGAAGGGGGCGCTCTAGGCCGCGGTACATCACTCTCACTGAAGTTGATAGAAAAGAGGCATCGTGTCCAAGAGTCTTTATTAATATATCCCCTTTCCAGGGTGTAACATATGCATATGTTCATTTTTCATTCATTCATTCTTTTCAAAGCTCCCCGCTGAAATGTTTAATAAACCAATCAATGTCAAGTACAGGGAGACGCCGCCCACATAGACGATGACGACAGGACGCAGGCGTGTCATATAAAGTCCTTTAGTGCGGTCGCAGAGTTGCAGTGAAACCAAAACTAACCGAGTGTATCAAAATATATCAAAACATGAACTTTGGTTCGGACCTTGGTGCCGACTTTCAGGTTTAGTTGCAGCCTATTAATATACTTTTTGGGGGGTAGACCAGTAAATAATGCATTAAAGTAGTCCAATCGTGAAAAAACAAACAGCTTTTTGGCATCTTCCAGGGCGAGGTAGGGTCTAAGTCTCGCAATGTTTCTTTAAAATTAATAAATGTGTGTTAAAATTTGATTTTAAATCCAACTCAGAGTCAATCAGGACACCCAGGGTTTTTTTTTCCTACACAGCCAGACATCCCAATCTATTAGAAATCAATACTTTGTGTGTATTAGTGCCAACTGTGAGAACTGTCCTCCTCAAGTGTTTTGATGACCTTGGCTTCACGTAGCTTCCACTGTAGGAAACGATTCAGCGTGTAAACAAGAACACCAGCTCATAGATTTGAACCCTGTCACTAATTGTCGATGATTCCCTGGTGCTCATAATAAAGTAAACAAGATGAATATGCACCAGAGGGTTTCGACACAATCAGCCAGACAAATGTAGACGGGAGCAGCTTCTCTTCAAATGTAAACTGAAATGAACAGCAACAACACTTTCATTCTCTAATTGTTTGTTTGAACACTAACCAGGACTGCAGGCTGGGAGACTCAGAAGTATCCCGGTGGATGACAGCTTCAGTTACTTTGCAATCAAAACATATGAAGAGTTTAGTCATACATTTAAGTACGACAACATTTTATACAACAGTACAACAACTTTGATGGTTTAAGGCATATTTCATGCAAAAACATTTCACGGTTTCAGCTTCACAAATGTGAAGATTTGCTGCTTTTCCTTTTAATTCTTTTAATTTATTTTTAATAATTTGCAGCTTTGTTGTCAGCTGGTTTGACAAAACAGGCATTAGGAAGGCGTCACTTTGGGTTCTGGGTAACTGTGACGGCATTTCTCAATATTTTCAGAATAAAAAAATTAGATTAATGGAGAAAATTTAATTATTAATATAAAATAATATTAGTTACACACCGAAACAAAATAGTTAAAAAATAGCTCCCCCTCAACAATAACATACATAACCATACTAATAGTACTTTTAATGTTTGATACTTAAGTATTTTTTTAAGATACTTTTGATACTCAAACAGAAATTTAAATTGAAGACATTGGAATTAATCAGAGTAATATTAAGCAAGGGTATGTGTACTTTTATTCAGGTACAGGATTTGTGTACTTTGTCCACCTCTGCCAGGTGGAAGAAAGACAGATAGAAATAGAATAAAAGACAGAAATAGATTTATTTATTTATATTAATTTTTATTTTTATCTTTTAACACACACACACACACACTTTTACTGTTTTATTTATTTTTGGTTTTAACATTTATTTTTATTAATTATTTTTTTAAACACACACACACACACACTCATTTATTTCATGAACTGCATAAAATGAATCGTTCTTTTGCAATTTATTTCTTGCTTTGACAATATTGTTGTTTCACATTCATGCCAATAAAGCTAGATTGAATAGAAACAGACATCTTCAGTTTGATTCAGTGAACTACAAATACACATTATCAAAGCAAAACACCAAATGTTAGAAAACCAATTCAGATCCAGCATCGTGTGATATTTGGTTCGACACGTTATAAATGCACATTTACATCCTGATCCAGAGCAGAGAGTCTTACTGCACCTGCCACTCACTGTCTCAGTCTTTCCTCCTCAGCCTCTCTATCCCTGTGTTATTATCCCTCCCCCCCCCCCCCGCCCTCCAAGTACAATGGCATACATTCATCCATTCTGTTTATGCATTTGAAGCAGGGGGAGTAGAGCTTTCCAAAGCCTCCAGATCAGTCGGCGTAGGAGGCTGGCACCGTGGGTCCCTCTGCAGAAACAATCCCCTTTCTCCCAGATGGTCTGCACAGGCAAGTAGCTGCAGGGGCTTAGAGGAGGCAGAGGGAGAGAGAGAGAGAAAGGGGGTGAGAAAACCTTTCTACCCGTCCAAGTAGCAGTATCCAGTGGGGTTTTATCTCTGAGACCCATACCCCTGGCGTTCACTCTGTCACTCTGGCTGCCTGTCTAACTCTTTGCTGTCTCCTTCCCTCCTTCTTTTATTCCTTCTTCATTTCTTTCCTTCCTTAAGTCCGTGTGTCTGTCTGCCAGTTGTCAGTGCCATCTGCCTGGTTTCTCCATGATAAGAACTTGTTCTTTAATCCAGGATATTCTCCTGCTCTGGGAGACTCTCCATCTCCCTTCCTCTCGTTTTCTTTTAACCTGCCTCCCCCTGCTGGGTAAAGCACCTCTGAGACGGGGGAGGGAGAGGAAATGAATTCGGCCCGGTCGATGATATGTTTCTTACATAAGAGCACCGCTGAGGTGTCGCTCTTATGTAAGAAACATGCAACTGACAAAGCTCCGCTGCTTTACCCTTTGAGCACCACAGGATAACCTTGAGAGAATGAAAGCATGAGGAGAGGAGGAGGAGGGAGGGAGGGAGGGAGGGAGGCGGTATTTGTCACGGTGAAATTAGAAGACGACGACACATCTTAAGGTGCCAAAATGTGAAAACAATTTCAAATCATTTTAAATTAAAGCCGTAAGCCATCCATGGATCCAATTAACTCAAAACTGAAGTAAGGGGAAGTAGTATCAGCAAGGCCCTAATCATTCATTCAACACTGAGGGGACAAATCTGCTGAAAAAAATTAAGAATTTAAAAACTTTTCTGCCATTTTAAAATATAAGAATATTCAAAATCACACAGGAGGAACTTTTTATTCATGTGTGATTTTTTACGGTCATGTCTAACAGTGTATTTTATTACTCGCTTTTGCTTTTGCTCTGCTCTCCTCTCATTTCACCCCGTTCTCACCCGCAAGTCGTCACATATGGATGCAAGGTCAAGACCCGTTGGCGTCAGTCTGTAACGCACTGCGGGAAGCCCTGTAGAGTCACTTTTGAACGCTTAAGCCGAGTTCACACGAGACGATTTTAAGCCGGGTTTGCCAGTCGCCGACCATCAGGCTGTGAACAGGGGTAAATATCAGCGATCAATCGGTGGTCGACAGTCGTTATGTGTGAACTACTCAACGACGCGTCGGCGATGATATCCAGCACGCCAAATATCTGGAGTCTTCAGCCGACTCGACATCCACATCCAGCCAATGAGAGCAGGCAGCTCTCTGGAGCTCAGACGATCCCTGCTACCTGCGTGTGCTGATCCATCCTTTCTTTGTCTTTAGAATAACAAACAGCTGTTTCCTGTGTAGCGTCACGTAACTTCCTGTTTCACATTTCAGGTGCGTTTTCTTGACCGAACGTGGTTTGGAGACCAGCGTCGGGTGACACAGCCGCTGTCAGCTCCTGTAGCGTGTGACCCCCTGTCACGATCAGTCACGTAGTGTGAACGCCACGACGACTTCAAGACTCCCGTCACAAGACGTACGAAGTTGTGTGAACGGCACGGCAGTCGGCCGACGCTGTAAGTCGTGTAGTCTGCACGAGCCTTAAAGGTAGGTGCAGGATATTTAACAGAAAAGTCTGATAAAGGAGGCGGTTGGGGACTTTCAACCAGGAGGCCGGTGTTTGTTTCCCGTGTGAAACAAAAAGTCAATAGTGAATGTTTTTATTTAGTTTATGTAAGTAGCGTAAGTTCCGCAAGTAACGTTCCTTAACTTATGTAAGTTAACTGACGTACGAAACATTTTAACCCAAACCGTGATCTTTTCCAAAAGCTAACCATGTAGTTTTGTTGCCTAAACCTAACCAACTGACAGTGTTAACCAGAAAGTCTAACCAGACGTTGCATATTTATTGCATGCTAACTTGACCACAGAGCCCTACACATCGAAACACGGAGACTTCCCAGGGCGTTAAAAAGTGACGCCCAGGGGTCTTAACCAAGCGTCCACATGCGAGGAGCCAGGGTGAGAATGTGTTGCTCATTTCCTCCTCCGGTCCTATATTCTCTCTCTCTCCTCTCAGACATCTCTTTACTCTCCTTTCCTCTGCTCCAACAGTAAGTGTCACGTTAGCAGATCCTAACACGCAAAGCTAACAAGTGGAATATGCTCAGCGTGCACGAGCTGTTTGCTAGCTAATGGACTTTATCACAACACTGTGAGACGATAACCATTTGAATAATATAGTCAACATAGCATTTATATTCCATTCTAGTTTCCACTTTTTAACACAGAACTGCAGTAGTATTAATAATGGAATTAAGTGATGAGTTTAATTACGTTATATTAATTATTATTCTGGACAGTGGTGCATGGTGGTCTATCGTAGCATTTATGTATTATATTGGAGGGGAGGGGGGGGGGGGGCATTTTAAGCATGTTAAATGATAATACACAATATATATTATAATTGCGGTCCTGCATCTGAAGATCTGAGAGCTGGTTTTAGAAGAAGAACACAGTAGTTTATTTTGAAGTAGTTTAAGTGATGAAAGATCAGACACGGTGATGAAACCCAATACAAATACACACGAAGAAGAGAAACAGCAATCTGCACGTGTTTCAGTGAGATTAAAATAAATATAGTCAACAAAGTAAAACGAGAGGGAATCTCTCCAATCTCTCTCAATAATACCTCCAGTGAGTCCAGAGTGATAAATGATTAAACAACAACTGCCTTCCATAAATATTCTGGTATTAAAGTTATGAATAATAATATTGGGAAATATTATTATTTAGCACTCGTTTGGGGCATCACCTGAATTTGCTGTCCACCCCAAGGCTTTAGGATTCCTTGGGTATAGCTTTAATAATTACACAATTATTTACTAGTGGTCAGTTAGTCAACAATTGCTAATCATTGTGAGTCAGTTTAATCAATCAATCAAACTTTATTTCTAAAGCACATTTAAAAAACAACCAGGTTGACCAAAGTGCTCTACATTGACATGGAACAATAAATAGACAAAATACAACACCAGACAAATACTCAATATTTGTACAACATAATCAATCGGTCAGTCTCATATCAAAGTATTAGGTATTCTGAAAGAGGAACGTCGTTACCATGGTTACCCTGCCATTTTGGTCTTAGGCAGAAGAAGAAGGACGAGGAAATGCGACGCTACCAAACTGACCAATCACAGTGCCTGCGGTCTGTGCGTCCATTTCCCACCTCCCAAATCCCAACAAGTCTATTTGGAGTTTAAAACATTTTATCGATAAGAGGTCTTAGAGAGTCTAACGTCACGTTAGTAGGAGAAGATACTCTACATTTATTTGTCTGACTAAAGGAACGTGAACTGTACTTGTTCATACACAGCCCATTAAAACATATATAACATGACAAGTTTCCTTGTTTGGTCTAATTTCTTTATGCTTTAGAGGACAGAGGATATTTGTTAGACTTTTGGAAATGCCAATTATTTCAAATTAAAGCCGTAAGCCATCCATGGATCCATTAAACATTCCTTTATTTGTTCAAGCAAAGAAGTAAAAATTAAACAAAATATTTCCTTACTTGGTGTAATAATAAAGCTTCATGCTAATTTCCATATTTTTAAGTCAGACTTGTGGCAAAAGGAAGCTTTACCCAAAACAATGAGGATGCAACAGCCCAACGTGACACAAGAGTCAGCAGAGAGAGGAGAGGTCTGACTCCCCCTCTCGACTCTCGTTTGTTCGGAGAGGATAACTCCAGGTCACACGCGCGACCTCCTAATGCCACAACACAAAGCGACACAGCTTTCAGTTTCAGAAAAATAATCACGAAAGAAATTGTCACACAACTGAACCATTTTGTGACTCGGGTCAGGTGGGTTAAGCCGGGTGAGTAGTTACGGAGGCCTGATGGCAAGTTTTTCAACCTTGGCCACTTTTGAGCCTCTTATGCCGAACGCACACACACACACACACACACACACACACACAGAAAACAGTGTGAAGCAGCACAGGGAAGATGAAATGCTGCAAAGAGGATTAGATTAGATAAGGTATATCTTAATGCCCCTCTGCAAAAAAATAGTTTTGACCGAGTGAATCCTGCAATATACAAAGTGCATGAGCAGGAAAAAACACAAATATCCAAGTATTTTTTTATGCTACACATACTCTGATGGTTAATGTTAATGCACCTTGCACAGAACCCCTCCTGGAATAAACCACACTGTTGTCCCAGAGAAGTTCTTAACACAAGGTGACAGACGGTGTGGAGGTTGAGCGAAGATCTTCCCTGTAAACATCTCTGAATGTTTACAGTTTTTTCAAAGCTCTCTTCTTACTGTCTGCATTACCAACAAGCAGTTAATCTCACCTCCGAAACGCACTCAAACCACCAAAGCACTTCATACATGTCTTAAAATAAACTCGTTCAACCAAAACACTCCAGACACTGTCACTCATAAAACACTGACCTAAAAAACAGCAACAACAGGGAGCTTTATACGTACTGTATCAGCTTTAATCTTTGAAGTTTAAAAGATATTTCACATAAATCAGTACTTCATCACAGAATAAGAATAAGTGTTTTTCACTTTATTGACTGCACAAAGTACGTGTAACAAGAATGAGTCAGAAATTTGCTTCAGTATCTTCTATCTCTAAATAACACTTTCTTTCAAAACACTATGCGGTTTTTATGTAAATATTCCCCTAAGATTTTCTCCATCTTTCAGTCTGGTTGCTGCAGAAATGCGGTGCCATCATTCTGCTTTGGGTGTTAGCATTTGAGAAATGTGCTGCAGATATAAAGTGTTCTGCAGGTGGTGGAGTATAAGTTAGAAAAGAGTTAATGGATTTTGTGTGAAAGCAATGATAAATGATCCACAGTTTGGTCCACGTACACTTCTGTTTCTCTGGCTGAAGAGTTTCGACCAATGCATGCTAGCAATTAAAGAAACTGTAGTAGATGTTTTGGGGGATATTGTCCTTTTCTGAAGCGACGGTCTGAGGACAGAGGGAGTCGTTTGCTGCACAGACAGAAAGCCCCTTGAGGCAAATTAGTGATATTGGGCTACATAAATAAAATGGACTTGACATGTTAAGTATGTAAGTGAATATTCTCAGACCGTCTGAAGTCCAAAGAAATTGCAGCTCAGCTCTGCTGTTATTGAGGACATGTCCTTGGGTTTAGGTCATTATTGGACTGTTGGTCCAGGTCTCCATCATCATATATGTGGTCTTGTATCAAAGACTCACTAGGATTTTAACAGCAACATGCCTTTTTGTTTCAAGTGGGGCCAAGTGCATCGTTGCAACACAGAAGAGGAAGATGATTTTGTTCTTTTGTTCACCAGAAAGCAGCAAGAAAATACGACTACGAGTCTGCAGCCGTGCTCGTTGCTCTGAGAGGCTGCTCTTAGGTCCAGCAGTGCGGTGAGCTACATGCTAGAAGCATGTTTACCACGCTGGCTATCTCAGCTTAGCGTGTAAGTATGCTAACATTAAATTAGCAGTAAACAGAAAGTGCAGCTGAGGCTGATGGGAATGTGTTTATTTTACAGAAATAGAAGAGAACAACATAATTAAAACATCTGCCATTTTACATTTACACATGCTGAATGTGACAGTAGCAGAATACTATAAAAACCACTACGTGATGACATCTTTATGCAACTAGACATACACAAACAGATTTCCAGCTTACTTAAAACATTTATGTGACACCCATGTGAGTTGAAGCATGTTTTTGCTAGCCTGTTGCTAAGCAGTGAGCAAAAAAACTTAACATAAAAACCAATCGGGGTTATAAGACTGTTGTCTAATGTTTCAGTGTACTTTAGCTCTTAGAAGATTGCTGGCTAATCGCTAATTCTAGTTACGCGCTAATTGATAAGTGCCAAGCTAATAGTTTATTTTGGTTGAAGTGGTTCATTGTATTAAGGAGAGAGTGTTAACTTTACTCTTCAGATAACTTTTAGCTTTGGTTAGTTAGAAAATGTGCTAAGCTAAAGTGCAATACATACATTTTTGTTGGTATTAAAACATTCAGTTAAAGGAGTTGAATACAAATGACAAACTAATGATCTGTAGCCAGCTGCAGTGTCTGATTTGGTTTATTACAATGTACATGTTAAATATGTTAGCACTGATAATTTAATTGAATTCATGTTATATTAAGATGTGTGTTATCTTAAAAGCAGTTAAGGGAAAAGGGATGTTACATATAAATGTGATGATAAATAATTAATTTGTCAATGTTAAAATACAAATTGTTATGTAGAAGTTTATGATATGTTGTGCTAAAATACCAGTTGCCATTACATGTGGTAATTCATTTTACAATAAGCAAGGTATGTCTTTAGCCATTGGTCATACGCTGTAAGATGCACTGTGTATGAAGATTCTCAGTCATCCAGGTCATAGTTATTCAACGAAGGTTAAAATCAAGGGCAACTGGACTTGGTTGAAGATCCTGGAAGACGTTTCGTCCCTCATCCAAAGGACTTCTTCAGTTCTGACTGACTGGCAGGGAAACTCAGCTATTTAACCTCAGTGGGGTCGTTGGCCAGGGTCATCGATACCGCTGGTTCGTTAGTGTTCCTGGTTGCTGTGACGAAAGTCGTTACGGTCGTTAAGACTACCTGTGGCCAAGACTGAACGACCATCGTTGGTATCTTCACCTGAGGCCAATAGGTTACGTTATGGTCTTTGGGGTGGACCAGCATCTGTCTTAGTGTGTTCTTGGGTTTAAAAAACACAGGGATGTTGTGTTTGTTGAAAATCCTCCTGAGTTTCTCTGATACTCCAGACACGTATGGAATCACAATGTTGTTGCGTTTGACCTTCTTTTCCTCCCCTGTAGTTTTGTTCTTCTTGGATCTTGTGGCTGTTTTCACAAAGGTCCATTTAGGGTGTCCACAGGCTGTAAGTGCCCCCTTCAGGTGGTTCTGTTCCTTCTCTCTGGCTTGGGCGCTTGTTGGTAGTATAAGATACACTAAATGGAAGAAATAAGTTAATGAAATCTCATGTTGGAAATGGAGAAATGGAACAGAATAACTAACTGGATGGTTGTTGCCAACCGAGGGACCAGCCACCAAGGACATCGTACTAGCTTCGTTCAGACAGGATACAGATAAGAATACATTCACGCTATTAACTCTACCCGGGTAGTAGTAGATTTTATCACACACACACACACACACACACACAAAAGGACCAGGAACTGAACTCTGAACTCAATTTCATACTCCTCAACTTAAAGGAGCATTGAGCTGAAGTGTCACCTCACACGGACATTTTCTTTTCTTTTATTACATTCTTGGTACATTACAGCGCTGTGTTTATTGTTGTGTTGCCTGAGGCAATAAAACTGTCGACTGTTCAACTCAATACTAACTCCACACCCCGGACCTAGGCAGATGTTAGTTGCTCTGTTCTGGTAGTGGTTAGCACTAGGGGGCGCTACATTTACATTCATCTTTAAAAACCTTCATAATCAGGGATCTGAACTCTGCAAAAGGTGCCAGCACCCCCAATCGGAGGTGGACGGCTTTGAAGTGGACTTCACATTCACCCATTCATACACTGCAGTGTTGCTCCGATGTGCAGTCTACAGCAGCCGAGTTTAAATCACTAAGATTTGTACAGCCTGTCACAACACGTGGCCAGTGTTTCTATTCTAAATGTACAAAAACAGAGGAAACTAACTAGTATATCTCAGAGGCAGGTTTCTGTCTGGAGACAATATAATTGTAGTTTCAAGTTGAGGTTTATGGGTGATGGTATTCTTCCTCAGTTGGTGATCACATTAAGGCAGCAAACAGTATAATAAGATTCTTTCTCTGCTGATGAAAAGACGGCTGACAAAACTAAACTTAACTGTAAAGAGAAAAAACAGAGCAGAGAGAGACAGAGAACCCGTTGCCATGATGTTTCAAGGGAGTCAAAAAACATGATTTTGATGCGAGTTCTGTGACAGGAAAAGGCGAAAACAACGATGCTAGTAACCCAGAACTGAGGGAGCGGACAAGTCCCTGTTTCACTGTAAAGATCAGTGAGCTCTGGCCCGCAGACTGAGGAATGCACTGATTGTCTTAACCTCAGTGAGTCAACCTTGTCAGACCCGTCTCCTCTGCCATCGATCGGTGGCTTTAGAGCATCGCCTCTGGATGCAGTGGGCTCATTACAAGGACACTTCAGGGTTTTTCTTCAGCATTTCTACAACAAGCCAGATATTATTGTTTGTTCAAAGACGTTTACGAGTCCCCCGCTCCTCCAGCTCACTGCTTTTTGTTTTATGTGAAAAATAAAAAAAGTCCTTCCAACAAAGCCTTTGTCATTTCTCTCTTCTTGGTCACACTTAGAAAATGCGTCTGTTTTCCTGTAAACTGGTTCCTGTCTCAGTGGTGCCATTAAACTGGTGTTTCATTAACTGGAAGTGAACCAGTGACAGAATGTGTTTCCTCAAAAAACCCCAGAACAAATCAAAAGAACGGGCCTCCTGCCCACAGCCCCTTTTCAGCTTTGGAAGACCTGGACTGTGAACTGTCCAAGATCACAGGAATGTTTTCAGGGTGATAGTCCTTTGAAGATGTCCCCTCGTCTTCTTCATCATTGACCCACTTCCCTGTCTTTTAATCTGCAGCCATAAAATCTGATGTATTTTGTCCCAAAATGGGCTCTCTTTTTTCTTTTATCTGCAAATTACCTGGTGTTTTTAAGAGGTTTAGTGTTAAAACAGAGATCCCAAAATGAACTACCTGCCACCTCCTCCGTGTAATTTTCTTTCCCATCAACATTTCTTAACACATTGATGATTTGCAGGCACCTCTCTACAGCAGTGCTGAGCGAAGACTGCTGTGATTTAAGGCTTTATTGATTGTCATGAAATGAAAAGCACTCTGAGAAAGAAAGATGCTTAATGACACCAAATTGAGGGTCACACACACATTATTTCTAGTCTGGTGATATATCGGTAAAGAGAGGGCGTCCTACTTTATGAGCTCCTTTAAAAAGAGACAAATTAAAAGAGTTAATTTGTTTTCATTTTTTAATGTGAAAATTATATCCCTCACAAAATTCTGGGATTCCAATCGGCCTGTGCTGGCAAAGAACCGAGCAGAGAAATCTTTGTCCTGCGATATGTGCCGGGTCTGCACTGGTACGAACCGCCTCCAGAAAGTAGCCATATGATGGCAACATCAAGCAAAACACAACACGTCCAACACATCATCTCATCTCAGGGCGTCAGACAACTGACCCTTTGCTAAGCCACGCCCCGAATACACAGCTGGCCAATCACAGCACAGTATAGGACTCGCTCTAACTGAGCTCCGACACTTTCATGGCTGCGCTCCATTGACTCTAATGCAGAAAGAGTTGTTTTCTAGCTTTTTTTTTGGCTGTATTTTTCTAAGATCTGGTCAAACGCTGTTCCTGCGGCATCTTGTAATAGTTACAGCAGCTACCCAGAGAGGCTGAAAGGAGAAGTACGATTTATTCTCTTTCCAAAACCTAAAATGAATCCAGAAAAATGTCAGCTGTGGATTGTTCCTAATGTAATGTTATCTAGCTAACGCTAGCTAACTTCCTACTGAATGTAACGTAATAAAGTCCTGCTGTTCTGCTTTTTAATGACTGTAACAATGAACAGAGGCCGACCAACTGTACAGGAACACTGCTGATCCTTAATATCGTTGTCTTTTGTCTCAATTGTCGGGGGATGCGGTGGTTCACTTGTACTGTGTGATCGGTAGGATTTAGCTTCTTTTTTCACGTCCATTTGAGTCAGTTTGAGTCCAACCTTCAAATGCACGATGCAACTACAAAACCTTCCGCTTCTTTCTGAGATCGCTTTTTCCAACAAATTTGACAATATTTCTCCAGGTAGGGCGGTAATATACAGTGGCAGCGCCACTGCCAAAGTCTAACAGCTCCGAGCTTGTCGGACTTGGCAACAGTAACTATGGGGGGCGTGGCTTATCGAAGAGTCAATTGGTCACGACCTGTTGGTGTTGCTTTTTAACACCCTACTCTTTCAACGTTGTTTTTGCATGTGTAGGGCTCCGCGGTCAAGTTAATAGTAATAAATATGCAACGTCTGGTTAGACTTTCAAAATAAAACAGTAACGTTGTGAAACGTTGCAGTTTGGTTGGGCACCAAACAATTTCCTTAGGTTCAGGAAAAGATCATAGTTTAGCTTAAAATAACCACTTTACTTACATTACTTGTGTTACTAACTTAACATAACTAAAAACAATCAGTGTTGGCTTTTTGTTTCACACAGGAAACAAACACCAGCCTCCTGGTTGAAACTCCGGTCTCTGACCCACCCATCCAATCAAACCACTTCTGTACTTGAACTTTTCTGTTATATACTAGGTGTACTTAGCGTTGAGCACTGGCGCTAAAGGGCTTCCCGGCATGTTAAAAACTGAACTCTTGACCAAGCGTCCATATGTGACGAATGAGAACAGGCTGCAGCAGCAGCTTCAGAGCTCCGTCAGTGTCTTAAAGCACAGTATTGAGTGTAGGACACGTGTGTTGGCAGCACTGACAGAACCGAACACACAATCACTGTAGTTACATACGTAAATGAAAGAAAAAAGACTTTTAAAAAACCTGCTTCAGGTCGCTATTACAAGTGAGCTGTCATGACGAGCATGTAGCCTCCTAACAAACATTAAGTCCGATACTCACACCTACTTTATTCAGTAGGCTGTTTGCCACCAAACTAACTGGCAGCAGTCAAAATGCAAACAATACCAGCATTACAAACTCATTGAAGTACTGCCTGACATTTAAAATACTTTAAACAATGGAAACAGCAGCCCTTATGGTGAAAAAGATAAACTGCGAGCACCAAAGTCAGACAGTACACTCAGAGCTTGTTGTAAACAAGCTACTAACTATTCTCATCCTTCTCGATCTGAGTGCAGCCTCTGACACCATCTCTCATAACATCTTCCTTGACAGATTAGTCTCTATTGGTTTCACTGACGCACCCTTTGACTGGTTTAAATCATATCTCTCTGGCCGCACTCAGTTCATCCAACTCAAACATTTCAAATTTCAGAGCTATCCCCTGTCGCTACCGGTGTTCCCCAGGGCTCTGTCCTGGGGCCCCTTATGTTCATTATCTATCTGCTTCCTCTTGGCCATATCTTTCGTAAATTTAACGTCCATTTCCACTGCTATGCGGATGACACCCAGCTCTACCTGTCCACCAAACCTACCTCATCTCTCCCACCCACCTCCCTCTCTGACTGTCTAATGGAAATCAAATCCTGGTTCTCTTGCAACTTCCTCAAACTTAACAGTGACAAAACCGAGGTTCTCCTCATTGGCACCAAATCCACTTTGACTAAATGTGAAAGTCAAAGTGGATTTTTTTCTCTTACCGTTGACAACTCAAGAGTCTGGGTGTGATCCTCGACAGCACACTTTCATTTCAGAACTCCTTCTATTAATCATATCACTACTGTCCTTCAGCAGCTTCATTGGCTCCCAGTTAAATATCGCATTGATTTCAAAACTCTGCTCCTGACTTTCAAGGCCATTCATAACCTCGCTCCTCTGTACCTCACTGACCTCCTTCATATAAACTCACCCACCCGTACTCTTAGGTCTTCTTTTTCTGTCCACCTCACTGTACCTCCTGCTCGTTTGACCACCACGGGGTTCAGAGCCTTCAGCCGCTCGGCACCTCATCTCTGGAACTCTCTTCCACCAGATATCCGCAACATTGACTCACTTTCCATTTTTAAATCCCACCTGAAAACCCACCTTTTTAAACGGGCATATCACACGTGATCACTCGTTCTCACTCTTTGTTTCCACTTATTTTGTACCCTGATTTCATGCACTCTAAAGTTGTTAATTTTATCGATTATTGCTGTCCTGTTGTATTATGTTTTGTGTGGTGACCATAAATGTTCCGAAGTGTAGTATTATTATTATTATTATTGAACAAAGTAAAAGTTTCCAACACTTGAACTTCGTGGCACTGAGTTAATTCACATCTTATTTAACACATTAAAAAGGTGAATATGAATATAAGCTGAGTTCAAGTTGATCCGCCCGTGCCCTCGTTCCACCTCCCAGTTTAACAGACAGACTGCATTTACACAGCGACACAAACTGAATCAGATACCTTAACAGTGTTTTATTGTTTTTCCCTCTGGAAAGATCTGTGTGGTTTTACTGATGTCTGGGTCTATTTTTGACTGCAGCTTCCTCTTAATCATACAGTGAAGAATGCACATTTCTCTAAGAGAGAGCACAGAGTGCAGGGAAGAGAGAAAGAGTGAAAGATTGAGGACGAAAAAAGAGACGGCATCAAGAGAGACGTAGAGAGAGAGAGAGAGAGAGAGAGAGAGAGATTGGTGGCGTCGTGAAAGAAGAAGAGAAATGATCTCAGGAACTCTGTCTGATTTTTCGCCTGGAGAAGCACACCAGTGCAAACACCTGCAGATTTTTATTTTCCATGCATTTGTTATCAGCCCTGTGTTTTATACTCGGGCCCTGTAATGGTGCGGTAAATCAAAGCTGACAAGTCAGGAACAGTTGCGGGCCCACCTCTCCTTAAACAGAAAGACAAACGATGGTGGAAAAAGGAGTTGAGTTATTAAAAGCCGAGATGTCAGTGTTGAATAAGAGATTGAGAAATACTGTTTCTGTAAGTGTGTGAAAGTGACTGCGTGTGGTGTAACTGTATTAGATGGATTAGATGGATAATGCAGTCATGTACTGTAGTTTGTTTTCATTTGTGAAGGGTCGGATTGGACGGCACGGTGGTCCAGTAGATAGCACTGTGGCCTCACAGCCTCACAGCAAGAAGGTCGCGGGTTCAAACCCCAGTTGCCCCGGCCTTTCTGTGTGGAGTTTACATGGATTTCCTTCGAGTGTTTCCCTCACCACCAAAAACATGTTAGGCTCTCCAGTCAGTGCCATTGAGCAGACGCTAAAGATCTGGAGTTGGTCCCCGGGCGCTGCAATAAAGTGTCTTCTTCTGATTTCTACACAGTGTCCCTGAAAGTGTGGACACTGAAAGTCCTGAAAGTGTGGACTGAAGTGAGAGCTGATATCACATAAGACTGATTTCACCTGCCTGAAAAGTACAACTTTGTTGTTTTGGGAGATGTCAACACATTCTCACTTCCAATCTCCCATCAAGCACGGCAGCTTGGTCCGCAGTCCTAAGCTTCGTGGCTCTCTTTCCTTTCTTTTCTGAGTGATCGCAGCCAGGGCTCGACATTAACACCCGCCAACCCGCGGCGGATGTCGGCCGTGGTGGGTAACACAGTCACTCCCACTAGCCACTCTGGCGTGTTGAAAAATTGTTGTCTTGTCAAAAGGCATAAATAACAAACAAATTGTAATGTGACACTATGACACTACAACTCCCATGAGTACTACCTACACATAGTGTTTGCTCATTGGTCCATTAGTGATGCCTATTGTCTTGTGCGCTACTGACCGACGACACTGTAAACAAGAAGACGCTGTGGAGATTAAACCCGCGGACTGGCCGTCAAACCGAGGGATGTTTTGGAACAACAATAAGTCAGCCAAGAAGTAGTAGGCCACATAAAATCACAGATTGCTGAGGCGCACAGTGCGCAGAAGTTGCTCACTTTCTGCAGTCAACAGCTACAGACCTCCAAACGTCGTGTGGCCTTCGGATTAGCTCAAGAACAGCGTGTAGAGAGCTTCATGGAACGGGTTTCCATGGCCGAGCAGCTGCGTCCAAGCCTTATATCACCAAGTGCAATGCAAAGGGTCAGATGCAGCGGCGTAAAGCAACCGGTCGACCCCAACCACCTCCTTAAGCGTGATTTATACTTCTGCATCGGGTCTACGTGCGTAGCATACAGCGTAGCTACTCATGTAGCCATGCATTCATACTTGTGCGTCGGTGTCTGCGTTGTTCTGCAATCACGCTACAGCGTCCCCTGTGTGGACTTTTGCCGGCCGAGCAGGCCACCTCCCGGTTTAGCCCTCCGCTAACTTCAGTGGGGTAAATGGATCACATTCTGATAGTGAAACGAGTCATTTCACTCGGGTTGTGACGCTCAAATATATCGATCCAGCACGTTACGGCCGCTGGTTTGGCCGCTAGTAAAATTGACTTCAAAGCACGGAACATTTCCTTTCGGCTCGGAGGCATTGCGGGGCTACCTAGCAGACCGATCACAGTTCTACAATCCAACATGTAGTTGGATTTTTGAGGAGGTGCAGGTCACGCCGTTGATTTGATGCAGAAGTATAAATCAGGCTTTACTCTGACTTTTCTTTATAGCAGGCCTGCTTTTAATATTGAGCTATGACGCTAAAGGCTGCCATGTGCGTAGGTTCCAGACCCTAAAGAACGCATCAATGTGCAGATTATTTGAAGCCCTGGGAATGAGAAGGGGCTGGCCTGTCTGTTGGCAGCAGTACATGAGACGGATGATCAGGTTCCTCTGGCTCCTGCTCCTGCTGTCTGTGACGGTTGGATTTTGTTTTGTCACCTGCTTGTTCAACGCTATATGTTTGTTTTCTGTGGATTTAGGATTTTATTCCTGTTACCAGTTTGTTTTACAAGGATTATCACGTTTCTGTTGTCGATGGATTTTGAGTTTATGCACGGTCCTTATTTAGATGTTTACTTTGCTGGGGAACTGCCTGCTGGATTTACTTTGGACACAACTGTGAGCCGTGTTTATTAATGTGTTTTGTTAAAATAAAGCAGTGAACTGATTCCTGCCTTTACGTACACAACAGAACTTGTGAATTCCCTGTTTCACTCGGTACTCTGTA
>NC_060167.1:1421242-1444738 GCF_021292245.1 Micropterus dolomieu | reverse complement strand
GTTACGGCCGCTGGTTTGGCCGCTAGTAAAATTGACTTCAAAGCACGGAACATTTCCTTTCGGCTCGGAGGCATTGCGGGGCTACCTAGCAGACCGATCACAGTTCTACAATCCAACATGTAGTTGGATTTTTGAGGAGGTGCAGGTCACGCCGTTGATTTGATGCAGAAGTATAAATCAGGCTTTACTCTGACTTTTCTTTATAGCAGGCCTGCTTTTAATATTGAGCTATGACGCTAAAGGCTGCCATGTGCGTAGGTTCCAGACCCTAAAGAACGCATCAATGTGCAGATTATTTGAAGCCCTGGGAATGAGAAGGGGCTGGCCTGTCTGTTGGCAGCAGTACATGAGACGGATGATCAGGTTCCTCTGGCTCCTGCTCCTGCTGTCTGTGACGGTTGGATTTTGTTTTGTCACCTGCTTGTTCAACGCTATATGTTTGTTTTCTGTGGATTTAGGATTTTATTCCTGTTACCAGTTTGTTTTACAAGGATTATCACGTTTCTGTTGTCGATGGATTTTGAGTTTATGCACGGTCCTTATTTAGATGTTTACTTTGCTGGGGAACTGCCTGCTGGATTTACTTTGGACACAACTGTGAGCCGTGTTTATTAATGTGTTTTGTTAAAATAAAGCAGTGAACTGATTCCTGCCTTTACGTACACAACAGAACTTGTGAATTCCCTGTTTCACTCGGTACTCTGTACATACACATGTCATGTACTCAAACACATACAGTACACATTCTCAACTTGACTTTCATTTTCGTCTCCACACAGTGAATGACCCTCTGCGCCCTCCCTTCCACTTTATTGATTTGACATTCATTACGAAGTCAAGTTCTTTCAAGCGTGCCAAGACGAGAGTTGGAGGTGAACATAAAAGAATTACTTGTTTATTGACCGCATCCTCCACGATCACGAGGAGGCATCAACAAATAAATTTTTTTTTTTTTATGTCTTATTTTATTTCTCAGCGTTTCCTGCCTACCGTCTGTTTCTGTCCGCTCTCCTCTCTCAGATTGTCTCCACCAGCGCCGTCCTCCCTCCCTCACGCCTCCGTCCATCACCCCTGTTGTTGTTGTTGTTGTTCTCCCTTTCTCTCTCTCTCGGTTTCCCCTCTTGTCTGAACCGGCAAATGAATTCACCGCTACCTAGTGTGTAAATGTAAATGTGGACACATCCAAAGGTCACCGATTACATCAGTGTCCGCTGGGATCTGGGCCCCTGTCTGTCCTTTTATGTGTGAGTGTGTGAATTTGTTCTGGGCGATGCTAAATTTCCATGTTTGGCTCCTTTGAATGTGTTTTTAATTATCTGCCTTCAACAGGCTATAGAGAGAGAGAGAGAGAGAGAGAGAGAGAGAGAGAGAGACTAATTCAAGTTGTTTAAGAGACATGCATTAATGTTCCACTGCCTGGCAAAATTTAAATTAATTCCAGAGGACTCAATTTGGTTTCCCTCTCTCTCTCCGACGCCTCGGGCTCGATCTAGCTGCACTGTTAAAAAGGTTCATATTTCAGCTGCTGCTGTCAGAAACTCTCAGTGATCCTGAAGAGGACTTCAGTGTTCAGTTCCTAATCCGCTTCAGCAGCCTCTGCTTGCAGAGATGACAGAGACCCTTCATGTTGTTTGTAGTCTCCTTTTGTACCTTCAGCCACCACAAAACCACATTTTCTCACCTATCCAGACATTCTGCACAAATATGAACCCTCATTCAAATCTCTTGACCCTAAACCGAGGGCGAAAACTTACAAAAGAAAATCCCCTTTTAGCAATTGCACCAAAACATGTAAGGGCCACACATCAAAAATCCTGTAAGTGTGGAGTATTTTTTATAATCTTACAGTTTAATAATAATATTTTTGGAATTAGTTTTATTGTTATTGAAATAATAAGTTAGTTGTAAGTCTCTGTGTGGGTGGTGTCTGGGTTTGCAAAATAACCCCAAAAACCAAACTATAATATACAGATAACAACAATAATTCTACACAGAACAGCTCAAGACATAAACCATTTACAAACAGATCTATCTGTGCTCCACATTGTCGCTACACTTTATGAACTTTACTCCTTCAGTTCACCTGAAGGCAGCAGGACTGTCACGTCTCTCCGGCCCCATAACCCAACCTCTACCTGTCCAGCAGGTGCCCTCTGACTTTCCCACCTTCCCCGCCCACCTGTTCCCACTTTCCTCATCAGCCCTGCAGGTATTTAACCAGCCCTTTTCCACTCGCTCCCAGCCACTTCGCCAAAGTTGTCCAAAGCTTTCTTAATTTGCATTCTGTATGTTCATAAATGTGTCTAACAAAGTCTTGCACAGATTTCCTGCCTCCAACTTCGACCCTTCTTCTCGTGCTCAGGCTACTTCTGTAGTGTTGACCAATGTAACGTTAAGTCAGTAGATCACCTCTCTATTAAAGAAAGGAATCTCAGCGTGCGTGTGTTTGTATTTCATTTAAGTGAGGAACCGTTCATCCAATCAACTTCAAACGTGGCGGGTGTGTTGATGCAGACCCAAGGGAGTACACTGTCACGTTTGGTGCAATTCAAACACGCGACACGTTCAGAATTAATAAATACGGTAATAAAAAAGCTCTGCAACGCTCGCGGGGGCGAGGGTTATAGCCTCCGATGTGGTAGTGAATTAATAAAACATCATCATGCAGGTTTGATATTCGTTAGAAACGAATGTGTTGAAACGGAGTGTAAAGAGTTTTATGTTAAGTTCTGAAGAGGCGCTGAATATCTCGCAGTATCTCAGCGAGCATCGTGTTTCAGTGTTCCTGATGCTGTCAGGGGTCGGCAAATAAGTTTGATAGTTAAAAAAACCACTGGGTTCCCGGTTAGCTCACTCAGTACTGTGCAGGCCTTTCAGTCGGAGGAGGGGTGTGTGTTCTGTCCCCCCTAAACAAATATATTTGCTCCCTCTTCAACAAATAAAGAGACTGATTCACATGCTCACAGTAAAGCACGTGCGGGAGTGTGTGCATCCCTGTGATGGATCCACATCCGTCAAAATATGGACTAGAGCTGAACGATTAATTGTTTTCAAAGCAAAATTGCGATTTGAAAGAACGCGATTAGCTACTCGTGAAGACAGCGATAAAATTAATTATACATCTGACCCAATTTAAACAGTCATGCAAAATTCATTGCGTTGTCATCCTTGTGTGACAGACTTGCTAACCATTCACAAGCGCCATGCGCCTCCTGTTACGGTCCTAGTCACCGATCAGAGCGGGTACAGGGCGTGTACACTTTACAACAAACGAAACTGGAGGAAAACGCGCTGGATAATGGCAGCGGCTGTGCCGCGGTTTTGTCCGCCGTCAACTCACAGTGAAGTGTTTCAGCGTTCAGCCTACATGTTAACGTGTGGTTAATTTGTCATTTTGTGTGCTTCAACTATGGATAACAGGAGACTGTTTTGTTCCGCTCTCTGTAGGCTAACGTTACAAATCCCACATGGAGCATTTCAGAATAAGAGCATTTTGCTGACTTGTTCAGATTTTGTCAATTTGTTCAGTTGTCCTTGATATTTGTGCTTCTACCATGGCAAAGTAGGCTACGTAGTTGTTTATATTTTGTCTGTTTTTAACTGTTTTATATACATATATTTACATATCAGGAGTCTGCAAAGGGTATTTTATTTTGAAAATCGACCAGATTCTCTATGCCATTCTGTGTCTGACTTCCTGTCTGGTTCATCTGCTCTGTGCTGCTTGATGCGGCTTCCATCAAAAATAGACTGGCAGTGAATATTAAACTTTAGTAAAACGACAAAAATAATAAGATTCGTTCAGCCCTACTATAGAGTAGAGTAGACGCTTCTTTCTCCAGGCGAGTTGGTTTTTTTTTAGGCAAGCTACGTTTGAATATCTTTATAGAACTTTTTAAAGTAAAAGCTCTCAATTCAACTTGAAATAAAGCATTACTGCAAAAAACTTTCTTGGGGTTTTATTTTGTTGTGGTTGCTGTCATGACTATGATCTATCAAAGTAGGTGTTTATTTTATTATTTGGCCGCTCCCATTTGGCCTCAGGGGACATTGCTACTTGTTCACTCTTGACCTCTGGTGACTCCAACGACTGCCGTTACAACAGCCAGGAGCACTAACGAACCAAGTGGAATCCATCACCCTGATAACGACCAGAACGAGTCAGAACCGAAGATCCACAACCAAGTAAATGAATAACTGACCTGGATGAGAATCTTCACAGGTCTGAGAAGTGCTACGACTTTGAGAAGCACGTGAATGAGATACAGTAGAATAGCAAACACATAATCTGCTTCATCACTGTATTTCTAATGATGTATGTCATCATCGTCATGCTAATTAACTCGTAAAGAACCCTCTCCATCTGCCTCTGGCTGCTTTGTTTACGTTGTTAAATAATAATGATGACACCAAGCAGGACAGAATTTTGCATGTATATATCTGGAAACATGGACTGAACAGGCGGAGGTAGCGAGAGTTTATATGGGGGGCAGCCTTCAGATATTCACATGAGCTCGTACTTGACATGCTGTCACAGCGTTGCTGTCATGTGACGTCCGTCTCTCTGTCTGTCGGTTTTGTCTTCATTCTTCTCTCCTACTTTCTGTTTCATTCCCCTGGGTCATCTTTCCCTTCCAGCCCATCACTCACATCTCTCTTTGTGACATACTGGTGTGAAGAGATGTTCCCAGCTGGCTACGCAGTCGAGCCTGACGATGTGACTGTCCTCTTCTGAGTGAGAGACAAAGACAGAGAAATAAAGAGAGAGGAAGACAAACGGAAAGAAAGAACAATACGAAAAAGTTAAACAGAAGGATGAGATCACCATCGAGACTTTGCAGCAGTCCGTCTTTACTCACCATGATTGCAGCTTTAAGTATTTTCCCTTTATTCCAAATCGATTAAACAGTATAAGGCATCGGTAAATAAATCTCCAGGTCCATAAAAGCCTATGTTTTCAATTCAGCTTTATTGGCATGAACGTCCAAACAACAATATTGCCAAAGCTTAAAATATAATACAAACAATTCATTACATACAGTCCGTTAAATAAAACTGTGGTGTGTGTGTGTGTGTGTGTGTGTGTGTGTGTGTGTGTTAAATCCTTTATTTGTTTTTAAAATGTACAATTATTTAATTTATTTATCAGTCTGAGTTTCCACTGGTTGTCCTCAGTTCGTGGCATGAGGAAGTATATTTTGCTGCCCTGATGTGGCGTTCTGGCATTCCTCCCAGTAAATATTGGAGTTTCTGTGCGTCTGATTCAAATTCAGGGTATATTTGGGAAACGTTTACAAAGTGTATTTCTCTAAAGTTTTATATCTAGGACATGAGGTTAGAAAGTGCTGTTTTTGTTTTCTTCTGCAGTGGTGTCATAGAGTGTGTTTGGGAACACGTGATAAAAATAGATTCAAACTGTTCATTTAAAATATTTGACTTCTAACGTCATCAGCTAACTCGCGGTAACGGTATGAGGTTTAGAGCACAGAGCCTTTACACCAGATGTCACCACGCTGCCTCAACAGGGTACCCCCAGGATTCTCAGTTAAATGTAAGACTTTAAGACCACCTAGGATGAAATTTAATTCCAACTTCACTGCTGTATAATAAAAAAAACTGTATGAATTTTAAGCCCGAGAAAATTATTTACAAAGTTGCATGAATTTAATAAAAGATTTTATTATAATACATTTGTATTTAACACACTATAGCTTTTTGGGGTGCGTTTGTACTTTGATATGAATGAAGGACGACACTTTGTGTTGAAAAGTGGTGGGACAGAGGTGTTCAGATTAGGGGTGTGACGATACACTTGCACGATTTACAATATTGGGTTCACGAGACAAGACAAGAAGATATTTTAACACTATTTGATGAAATATTCAATGCTGAAATATATAAATAGGGGTCCCCTAGAAAATTTGGAGCACTAAACACTTAACTTCCTGCATTCTGGAGACATTTTCTGCCCCAATTTATGGTAGAATTGTCTTTATTTATATAAAGTGATTCAGGTGACAATTCAAACAGAATATAATGCAGCACTCTTTTTAGCTTAAACTTTTTTGGACAATGCACATTTGTTTCTTCTATATTTAAATGGCATTGCATGTTATTGTGCAAATAAACCTTTCTCAAAGCATTTTCATTTGTTGTTTTTTTTGAACATTTATTGTTTCCCGCCATTTTCAGAACATATTTAACAAATGCTTCAAAAAAAGTGATGGAGACCTGTACCCAGTGTCCCCCAGCGTAAATTACACCTTTGAAATGAATGCATTATTTGTGCACTAAGAACTCTTTGGGGGTGAAATCAAAAATACAAACAAAGTGTGCAGTATGAGGCGTTACAATTAGTTGCACCTTGGCTAGATGAGGTCATGTAATGTCATAATGTGGTGATCAACGCATCTGGGTGATGTTAGTTTTTTATTTTAAGTTTAATGTGCGTTAGCATGTCGGATGTTTCCATTCACGCCACGCCGACACACAGACCTCATACACAACTGTTTCTCGCCACAGTGTCTCGTCATAGTGTGAGCGCCACTGTCCTCGGCCTCAACCGCCGCTTGTCCGTGTCTCTGGCGAGCTAGTGTTAGCTTGTTAGTAGCACGTCAGAGACGTTTTGTTTTCTTTCCTAACTGACTGATTCGCACCAGAGTTTGGATGCTGGAGCTCGTGCACCGCGAGCGTAAAGCTGAACACTGACGTAAACAGTAACGTTACCTGTGCTGCCGTATAACATCAGAGTCACACCAAACAGAGTAAACTATAAAGTCTTACACACACACAAAATATTCATTTATGACGTTACGGCATTTATTTAATCCTACAAAAGGACAAGAACAAATTTAAGACCTTGGTAAACAAAGTTTAATACTTTTAAGGCCTTATTTTTGGAATATGAAATTTAAGACAGTTTTAATACTGTAAGACCCTGCGGGTACCCTGCTCAACTATGTTTTACCAAATTATTACACCATAGAAATGTATTTTATCTGCGTGCAGCTGAACACCACACCGCTCTGAGGCCCTCAGGTTTCTGGGAGGGGCTTCGTGAGATGATACGAGCAGCAGAGAGAGACGTGGGTGATTTTGCACGATATGTTCAGTTCTGCATTTTATCTGCATTTTCAAACTGGACTGCAAACCTTTCAGTTTGAATTCCACGAGGACCTGGATTTAAAAACGACTTGTTCGAGAAAACTCTGTCATAAACTCTGCAGAAACAAGAAATGGCTCACTGCTCATTTTGTTAAATTTCTGAAAGTCACCTGCTCTGTGTGTGTGTGTGTGTGTGTGTATGTGTGTGTGCATATACTGTAGTCCTGGGAAGCAATTCGGTCAGGCTGTCTGTTTGCATTTTTCACCTTGTAGAGAACACATGCTCTCTCTCTCTTTCTGTTACTCACACACACATATTTCTCTCGCACACTGCTAAAGGTTATAGCATTGGAAGGTGCCGATTACTGTCCTCATTTTCACTGCAGCATATAAACTGATTTTGCTGCGGTGGTGATGGAACATTTGGCGTTATTAACTTTTTCAACCCCTTTAAAATGAGGCCGGATGGCAAAGAACGGAAGAATGTAAACTTTTTTTTACTGCTGTGAGACCTGGAGGGAGTAGCTTCTGGGGTAAGGAGGGTTCAGCATGGACTGCTATCTCTGAGTGGCCCAGGAGCCATGGACAAACACTCGTTGAGATATTTTTAGCCCAGTATCCATCTGAATTACGTTCATTTTGGGCAATTCGGCAGCTCCCAAACTACGTCAAGGCTGAGTGCCAGGGCAGGAAGCAGTCAACGCGGAAAGTGAAGGTGTAGATGGACATAGATGCAACACTGCCAGCAGGTCGGACACAAACCAGCAGACCATCAGGACCGCTCAGAACAGACCCCCACAATGTTGAACCAGAACCAAAGACACTATCATAAAACACAGTCTGCATTATCATCTCTAATTCCTCCTTCTTATCATTGCAACTTTTAACTCTTTTAAAGCAAATGTCTCCTTTCCTCCTGCTCATGTTGAATGAGAATGAAATAGTTATCATGCACTGTTGGGGAACTTTTGGTCTCTGTAAATAATGTCAAACAGAGGACTGTCTAGACCTGCTGTATATAAAAAGTGCAATGAGTTTCCTTTTTGTTATGAATTGAGGCTATATAAATAAAATTTAATACATTTGAAATAACAAACCTGGATTTTAACATTTACCTAGTCAGGAAAAACTCCTGAATTCCAGAGTGAAACCAAATATTGTGCTTATTGTAGAAAGACTCGTAAAATACTTAAAATGAAATAATAAACTTTAAATTGATGTCAAACTACAATAACTAAGCCTCAGTTTCACTGCTCATGCCTGAGCACCCGTGTTGGCTGACATAAAATATGAAATGACAGGGTGGGCTCTCAGCTAGCTCACATCAGATAGCAACATTTAAAGTAAAATAAATGCTAATTACAAAACTCTGAAGGCGGGAAAGTTAAGCTCACTACTGACATTAACTTACAGCGTCTCCATTAGCGTGCGCTGGACTGGAGCAGCTGCCGCTGCCAGTGATGCAGACGGACAGCACGTTCAACTAACGTCAAGGTTAGGAAATGGTACGGTCCATTTTAGGGGTGTCAGAAATCTGGTATTCTTGAGGTTTAGACTACCATTGAGATCAATGAAATGATCTTAATGTGATGCACTTCCTGTTAAAACCAGATATTAGGTGCTTCTCTTATTTTTCGTCTCCTCGCTTGAACCGCAAGTTGTTCCGCTCCGCCGTCTTGCAGGCCGTCCCAAAGCTCCGAGGAGCGATCTCTGAGGAGCTATGAGCGAGGATACAGCAGTGCATCCATCGCGGAAGTCTTTTACTGACCGACACGCTCCCTTATTGGGTAGCCGTCATACTGATTGGACGCTGCAGCTGATCGGACTGATTTGATACATCTGGACAGAAACATTAAACTCAAGTGTATCGCTTCTCTAACCTTTGGGCCACCACTGCTCCCACCACAGACATACAGAGGGTTGACTGTAAACCAAAGACAGTATAGTTTAATGAGGGAGGCAGCAGTTGTGCATGGACAATACTCATCTTCCTCTTGACTTCACTTAGCGGATTCAAGGATGGATGAACATTTTGTCTGGCCGTTAATGGAAATAGGAAACTGCTCTTGAGTAACTTGCCTGGTAAAATAAAAATGATGGGTGTGGAGTACATGCCAGATGGGAGGAATTTCTTTCTCACCCCTCCCGTCCATTTTTGTAATCCCTTATCTACTAGTTGTCTTACTTAACCTGTAACCTCTCAAAATCACAATTGAAGCATAATGTGCAAGTAATATATATTTGTATATAAACCTTTAAGTGCTGAATTTACATGCTCTTTTGTATTTTCATGTATATTATGTAGGGGTCTTCACAGCATTTTACTTTTAATCACTTTCTGACCACCTGACTGGAGTCACCTACTTTTGTTTTTGCTTAAACACTGTAACCAGGCTCTTTAGCTAAAATTTCAAAACCATAACTCAATTTTTCAAAAAGCACACCCATTTCCCTAAACACTACACACAAATCCCTTCATTTCTCACTGCCTACACCATGTGGTCATTGAGAAAACACTAACATTCAATATTGTTCACTCCAATCCGCTCAGGTTGAGCTCAATTAGCACACAGCTAACCCGGTGGGAACACAAACAGTCAAAATTGATAACACTCCAATCAGAAGCTTCGATAGATAAAAGGGCAAAAGTAGGTTCATTCAGTTTTGGAACGGAGGAGGAGGAGGAGGGAGAAGAGTTGAGGTTAAGGAAAAGTTAAGTGGAGGAAAGATAGACCAGCCAGAATGGGAGGGTTAGGAAGGCAAGATAGGAAAAAAGTGGGTTAGGAGTAGGGCAATAAGGGTAAGAGGAACGGTTAAGGTTAGGGGATAGGATCTGGGTTTGGGGTAAAGAGGGATCGGGGGTAGAGATAAGGGGGAAGACTAAATGTTTTTATACTCAGAACACACAAATACACGTTAACAAATATATTTTATTCATCCCACAAAAACAATGTACACAGTGTACATCCCATTCCCAACCAACACAAAGTTGAAAAAACCAACCTGAAAACAAACTATGCTGCATCCTCTCTTCTGTTGCGGTCTGACCACAGCACCTCATCCACATCACAAGCAATGTTTTCCCTGGCCAAGCAGCGGGGGAAATATCGCCTAGTATGGTGATACCAGCCATGAAAAGCATCAGCTGCTATATCTCCACATGCATCCTCCATAGCTTGGAGAAGAGGTATACGCGTTTGTGGGTTTCGGTCACACACTTTCCATCTCCAGGCAGAAAAAAATTCCTCAATAGAATTGAGGAATGGAGAATAATCACACTCCAACCCCATTCAGATGATGGCGTTCATTGTCTTTCCACAGAGTAAGAAAGAAAGCCATCTCCAAAATTCCTCTGCATGAGGCAAACACAACAGTGACTACGTTTACATGCTGTCAATATTCGGGTTATGTTCGGGTTAAGGTCACTATTCGGGTTTCTGAAACATTCGGGATAACCCGTTTACATGCGTGAGCAGAGAGAGTTACTCCTGTATACATGGAATTTGTAATCAATTGGCACTACCCCGATATTGGTTTTTTGGATTTTGATTTGGTCTGACGTCCGTACAAATCCTGCTTCGCGTAACTTTTCGATCACCTTCTTGTAAATGTCAGTATCTCTGTACTTTCTACCGTCAACAAAAGACATTATATTCATGTTTTTGACAACATGAATTAAAAAACTGGTTTCCTCCTCGCTCCAGAAGTACGGTGCTGTGCTGCGTCCCGCCATGTTTACCTCGATTACTCTCGTATACTGCACGCGGGTTTGGCGCATATAAGAAGTTCCTCTACTCAAAAGACCAAGATTCCTTGCGAATAGAACATGCGCAGAACACAAATCACTATGGGGATATGCCGATACGCGTTTACATGACCAAAAATTCGGGTTAGTATAATATCCCGGTTTTTAAAATCCGGGATATGAGCATATTTGGGTTTTTGCCGGTGTTTACATGGCCGTTCGCGACCGGGTTATTGCTAATATCCCGGTTTTGAACGGGTTATTGGCTGCATGTAAACGCAGTCACTGAATCCTTCTTTGGATCTTGTTTCCCGGGAAGTCAAGGGGCCATGCTGTTAGTGTTGGAGCGACATATTCTCTGCTTATGATTAGATATTCTTTATTGTCTCTGAAGGGAAATTTGTTTTGGACTTGTTTGGACTCCATTTTGCATCTTCACAAAAAAAACCCACAACAACAAAAATACATCTCTCGAGATTTACTCACATACGTAAGACAGGTACCCGTATAAATATGCACATTAACGTCTTCTCACAGTGGCAGCCCATACAGATTTTAATGTGGACGGCGTAAACTTTAAAAGTTATTTGGTCTTCAGGAACGTCCAAAATGTGTCTTTTCAAACACGATGCCCAAAACTTAACATTCAAATATTACAAACATGTACTTGAAAAGCATGCAAGGAGCAGTGACCTTTATCGTACTGTGACGGCCCCTCTGCAGGCTTCATACTGCTGTTCATACGGCTGTAGACCTGATTGTCAGCGTAACCGCCGGCATGGGACACACCTGGGCCCGGTGTGCCCCGTGCATATAAGCCAGAGCAGCAGTCAGTCTTGGGTCGGACCTCCTCATCTCACGGCTTCCTTTGTTTGTTTGGTTTCTTGTTTTTGCAGCACATTATCACTCATCCACTCCCTACACTGCTGACTTTACAGATTCTTCCCACTCATTGGTTTTGCTTATTTTCTTATTAATAAATCACTTTGTTATTTAGTTTACCCGTTTTTGTCCAGTCCATTAGCCAAGCCGAGCCTGAAAACGGAGACCACTCATGTATGTATTAAGAGATTCTGCATGACAAATATACAAACAGAACAGTTTGTCTCATGGTGGATGCGATAGTGATTATTTACACGGTGCAGTTGCATGTCTTGAAAAGCCACTCAAAGCACTAGAAGCTGTGTTTATCTCTCTCCTCTCCTTTCCTCTGTCACACATCTCTACAGTAATTAGAAGGCTAATGAAGGGCCTCGTGTCTCCCTCGAGCGCCTTGTCTCACCCTCACCCTCACATTCCCGGGGGAGACAAAGATTTATCCACGCTGGACGTGAGGGTGTCACATCCAGATTCAAATGAACGGGCGTTTCAGGCTCATCGAGTGAGAATGATTCTCGCTGGTGCACTTTGCAGCTTAACGACAGCATTTTTAGTCAGCTAACAGGGGAGCTACACGGGAGATGTTGTGCGGTGGCGTCCCTGCAGAACCTCAGCTGTCCATCATTCTTACTGTCTGAACCGAAGCCCGGGGACGTAAACTGCAGCACATTACTGTCTGTGCAGAAATGTAAAATATGGTTTTCCTTACTGGCATCGAAGCATTTTTGCATTTTTCCTGGATGTAACAGCCGCCCCTGATGATGTTGCCCCGCATTTAAAGATGCAATACTGCCGTTACAACCGAGACTCGAATTTGAATTTAAATCTGACCATATTCTACTCTACGTTCTGTCTCATTTGCACTTTACATATTACATAACTGCTCCCTGTTTACTGTGTACACACTGTACATAAGATAACCAGACCATTCTACTGTACATACTATGTTTAGGCTTCTGTTTATAATAAACATATTAAAGTTACACTGTGGACTGATTCATTTTAAGACTTCCTTTAAGATAAGAGAAGCTGCCTCTCTTCATAGTTTAAAGAAGCAGCTCAAGACCTACTTTTATGCTTCTGATTTAAAATTGTAAAAATAATGCATTTATAGAATTTTTATAGCCCTGCCTGTATGAAAGGGGCTATACAAAGAAAGACTATTGTGACAATCCTGTCCTGAGTTTCTCTGAGTTTGTCAGTTCTGTATCTGTCATTAAGGTCTGTTGTGTTTCGGTGTTCAGTCTGCCCAGCGTTACTTTATTTACGGTTGCCTGTCTTTTGGTTTTGATCCGTGTTTGCCTTAGTTCCTGTCTTATTCTGTGATTGTCTGGTGTTCAGTTTAATCCTAGTTTCTGTTTTCTACTCCCTGCCTCTGTGTTCTCGTTCAGGTCTGGTATTTTGTAACATGTGTCCCGCCTGTCTCTCTGTTTTCCCCTGCTGTCTCTCCTCCCGTCTGCCTCGTTAGCCCTGATCCCTGTCACCTGTGTCGATCCCGCCCTGCTCGTTTGTCCCTGTGGATACATGTTTGGTATTTCTGTCTAGTTTGGTGTTTTCCTGTCCATTCATTGTAGCTTGTAGCGTGTATATGCTCTGTTGTATGATCTGTGTCCTCAGCCAGTTACTGCGCTACCCGGTCTGCATTTGGGATGTTGCCAGCTTCCACTGGCTGTGAGTTTTGTCTTGCCTGGATTAAAATCCCTGAAGTGTACCTCTGCTCTCCAGTGTCGTGCATTTGGGCTTCGCACCCAAAAATCCCTGACAGCTGTTCCTATTATTAAAACGTCCTATATGTAGTTTATCAATGAAATCACTTTTTTTACTTCCTTTTTGTCAACAGGCTCAAAGCACACGCCTGTTTTCTCTGTTGCTTGGAACAGCCACTAATCCGCTTTTAATGCGAAGGTATCGGGTCGGGATGTAGTTGTAGATGCACGCTCCAGCATGTTGACAGCTGTTTCCCCGTCCGTCTTTCACCAAGGAGTCTGCTGTTCGAGTCTTTAGCGTAATCTTTTCCTAAAGCTAACAAAGTAGGTTTTTGTGCCTAAACTTAAAGTCGCAACGTCACCCACACAAGCTTTGTTTTGAAACTCTAACCGGATGTAGCGTCTTTATTGTTGCTAATTTCCAGAAATGACACGAGAGGAACCTACAGTGTCGTATTTTAAGGCAGAGGGCCCCTGACCCTGCAGTGTCTCGGAGGGAGCTGTCTGATAAATGTCCGTCAGCATGCAAAGTCTATAGGAGTACTGTTGGAGTACTGATTCTCAAAGTTTTGTATCAGAACTTTCGAACGTGGCTTAATGAAGGTTTGAGGTACATGTACTGCAGATGAGATTCGCATTTTTTAAAAATGTGACCTGGTTCAGAACTCGTAGTGAAAGACGGATGCCAAAGATTCTGCAACTCCCTCCCGAAGCATCGAGTAACGACCTTCAAATGATGCATTTGAGGAGTTCATACAGTAAAAGGGGAAAACATGACTGCAGGAAACATGAGGGTGGAGGTAAAAAGGAACCAGAAAAGTCTCACTCCTAGAAATGAAATGTGGATTCCCTGTAGCTCCGACGCTCCCTGTGATTGTTAATATATCTGAACTGCTGACGGCAGGGTTCAGTTCCCCTTCGGCCTCGTCTTGTTAAGATTGGAGGTGAAGCTGTAAATTATTGAGTGAGATGTTGCAGGCTAACTGCAGCGTCAGCGTACTGCAGGTGCAGATTGGGTGAAGTAGTTCAGATACATTATTGATAGAAATGATCTACTTGTTCAACACAGACCTGGATGACAGACCTGCTCTGAGCCAGCAGCATTTCTCAGGTTTCTACGTGGACGTCCAGCGTAGCGTTCCCGTGGATAGCCGCGGTGCATCGGTAAACTACACCAAAATAGAATCTAATAGAATAAATATGAAATGTGCTTCAAGTTTCCTGTGAAACTTTATCCCCCTGATGTCTCCTGATGCACATTAACAAGAGATAAAGATCACTTCTGGTGATCAGGAAAATATCTGGAGCGATACCGTCCGCTGTGCTCATTTCCTCAAGTTTTACAAAGTTCCCATTAGTCCCCATCAAGCCCGATGCATCACATCCAATGGGCTTGTTTTTGAGTCTGTCATTACTGTAAAATAGTGACGCTACATTAGAGCTCTCTAAACAGTCTCTCTCTCTCTCTCTCTCGTCATTAACGTCATGGAAGCCAATTGATATGCTTGTGTGGTTGTAATCCTCCCAACTCTGGAGAATTCTGCAGAAAAACAAATTAAAACTTGAGGTCTGGCTGCATGCGGGTGGAAAATCGGGTGATAATGCTGCAGTACGCTGCTTTTCTCTGTTCCACGGTCTCTCTCTCCCCGAGGCCTCCCTCCCTGCGTCCATCCACATTTTGCTTTCTTTCACCACTTTCATTCCCTCTCCTCGCCTTTAAAAACCCTGCATGTCTCCACCTCAGCTCCCCCTTTTTTACTCCCTTACCTCCTTCCTCTTTCCCTCCTTTTGTCTGTGTCATTCTCAGCAGTTCGTCCATCCATCTTTCTGCTCAGTCCCTCTCCATCCCTTACCGTCTCCCTTCCTATATATGGCAAGACACACTATTCCTGTTTTACTAGAAACAATTGATTAGTTACAAGTAACTACATTTTAGTTGCTAGTAACTATTTCCATTTTACTAGTATCTGTTATTTAGATACTAGTACCTGTTCATTGGTAAGTGGTTAAGTCATTCATTAATGACTAGTAAATGGCTTGTTGATAGTAACGTTTTCATTCTTATGAGAATAATGGAAGCATGGAATAGTTACAAGTAACCGTGAAGACCAGGATCCAGATCTTCTTCACCAAAGCGTACGAGCTGTTCTGCAGAACGTGCAGTATTGTGGTCGAATACAGAAAGGAAATCGTCTTCTGACTAAACATTTTGAGAGAGAATGGCGGAAACACATGGAGGATGTCAGAGAGACGCTGAGACACAGGCTGCTGCATCCCGGTCAGCTGCAGGACAGAATCGAGGTGGTTCAAACATGCAGGGTCAGGGTTCGGCCAGGCACGACACGCAAGGGCGTCCCTTTGTGTTGAAAAGTTGTGGGAACATAAGGGCTCAGATAAGTGATGGCAACGATGAGATGGCAACTATATTAACACATTTATTCATTAGCTGACGCTTTTATCCAAAGCGACTTACAGTTGCAATACATGTCAGAGGTCACACGCCTCTGGAGCAACGAGGGGTTAAGTGTCTTGCTCAGGGACACAATGGTGGATGTCTCACAGTGGGAATTGAACCCAGGTCTCCCACACCAAGGCAAGCATCTTATCTATGCACCATCACCACCCACCCGCAATACTGTTGACGAAAAAGGACGAGACTAAAATAAAATAAAAACATTAATAAAATCTCTCTTTTCGTCAGTATAATGAGGAGACAAAATATCACAGGCCACATTTTCTCCCTCTAAATTTTCACTTGAACAGTTTGTTCATTCAGCGGTGTTTTTTTTTCTTCCTGTGCTTTGCATGCTCGGCGACCGGGGCGACGCCTGGTGCGCGAGGAAAACGTTACTGTGAACTCTGGTGATGAACACAACATGCTCGGGAGAAAGAGGCGCTTAGATATTTGGTCCCATTTCAAATACAGTGAGGCGGACTAAAAAACGTGTGCCTGATTATATCGGACAGCGAGCAATGTGGTTATAAGATTTCTGGAAAAATGCTATGAATAAATACTATGAACTTGAAGCAGCATATCAAGTCTGACCACCGGGAACTTTAATGTCTCCTTTGCAATAAAAAATGAGAACAAAGCAAACATTTGAAAATTATACTAATGAGTTAGAAAAGACTAAAGTCCTGGTTAATGACTAAAACTAGACTAAAATACTTTTGATTTTCTTTTGACTAAAACACCCAGACTTTTAGACAACTAAAATTTGACTAAAAAAAATATTATACAGTGGACTAAATATGACAAACTAAGAAGGACATTTGACACAGGACTGAGACTAAGACTGAATTTTAAAAAGGCTGATAAAAACGCTACCCACAAGATGTGGCGATGCACCTTGTTGCTGTCACAAGAACAAGATGTGACGATAATTTAACATTATTTTATAGAAATCATCAAAGCTGTGATGTGAGGTGGGGGGGTCTGGGTTGTGTTGTTTTTTTTTTGAACATTAAAACTTAATTTCCTGCATTCAGGTGAATTTTTAGGAGCAACAATCACTGAAAAGGCCGCGAAATCCTGGAGGGACTGACTGATGTAAGTACTAGTATCTGATAGGTGTCATTTATGTCACTTTTTGAAATGGCAGATTTTCTCCCCACCACTTTTTTAAAGCATTATTTTTTTTTAGAGGTTTTAAAAAAACCTTCTGAAATACAGCTGTCAGTTAAATAGCTAATGAAAATGCCTTTAGAAAGGTTTATTTGCACATTAAGAAATCAATTGAAAGTGGGAATAGTTACTATTAACTATTCAATTAGTACTAGTAGCTTTTAAATAGTTAGTTTTAAGGAATAAAAGTTTGCCATACCTATTACACTCATTCTTTTTTCCCTCTTCATCTTCTACCTCGTCATCCTCACCTCTCTCCTTTATACATATCCCTCCTTCCCACCCTCTATGCGCCCTTGTCTTTACCTTCCTCTTCTCTTGACCCCTGTTCCCTCCCCGCCATCCTTCTCTTCTTCCTTATCTCCTTCCTTGTCTTTTCACTTCCTAACCTTTCAGCCCTCTTCTCCTTTTTCTCCTTTGCTATCAGCCCGTTTCCTTAATGTTTTCTCCTTTTCTTCCTACCATGCCTTCTCCTTGGCTTCCCTTTACTTCTTCGTGTTAGGGTTGAACAATTAATTTAAATCTTATCAACTTGCAAAATGGCCTGGGAATAAGGAGGTGCACTTTTTGTTAAAGGCAAAATGTGTGTCAAAATACTGTTTTAAATTAAACATTGAGCTGCTGCAGAGACGTGCTGGCCCACGCATAATATTCTGCAGACTGAAGGAAACATCTGTTTGGTACAGATTCCTGCAAAAACACCACTGTAATCACTTAAATATGTTTTTCAGTGAAAACCATCATTCCCTCCAATATCGCAAATCATATCTCAATATTTGTTTGAAGTTGTTAGGCCCTACTTTATGTTTCCACCTGCTCTCCACCTCTTTATTTGTGAGACAACGATCATGCAGGGATCACTGCAACCCAGATGTGATACCCCCCCCCCCCCCCCCCCCCCCCCCCCCCATCAGCTGTGAAGGCAGAAAGACAAACAGCGGGGAAGAGACACGGAGACGTGAAGTCTTCTGGGGGAGAGATAATCTCTGCTCCTTGTACAGTATATCCTCTTCAGTCAATAAGCTCTCTCCTTTGTCCATGAGGAGAGAAAGCCTCTCTCTCTCTCTAAACTCTTATCTTTTCTTCTCCCCCGCCTCCCTCCCTCCATCTCCTTCTGCCTTCACCGAGTTTTTGGTATTCCAGGCACGCTTCATTCAGCAGGTGGAGCAATAGCTTTGCTGCTGCCACCTCTCGCCCCTTCTCTCCCAGACAGCCATCGATTTCCTATTGATGTGGCAGAAAGGAGGGGGTGGAGTTGGATGTGAGGTAGTGCTGGTGGTGGACGGGGAGAGAAGGGTGAAGCCCCTCGATGGAAGTTACATCAACAAATACCCACCTCTACTTCAGTCGTTCTTTATTCTAATGAAGTTTATTATCACTATTCACCAACCCCTCATCAGTCCTAAGCTGTATGACACTGACACAAGCATGTGGACACCTGGGGCCTCATGTATAAACGCTGCTGACGCACAAAAAGGTTTTCACACACACGTGAGACGTATAAAAATTGTCTGGCCCTTTTAATAAACTCCAAAGTGCCAAAATAGCGTTTCCACTCCGGTTACTGTGCAGATGTCAATGAAGTAGTCAATCTTAACTTATTTAATTATTTCGGTCAGTACGCAATAAAAATTTTAATCATGTCTGTAGTGCAGTGGTCGGCAATAGGCGGCCCGCAGCCAGAGTGCTCTGATAGCAGGGGAAAAAATAAATAAATAAATTGATAGCGGCTGGTGCTGAAACAGATGACAGCAACACTTCCTCGCATAATCACTTCCTCTTAAGTGACTGTGCCTCCAAATTAAAAACGCGAGAAGGTCTTTTTGCAGCAATGCTTCACGTTGAGTTTATTGAGAGCTTTTACTTTGAAAAGTTCTGAAGGACATTCAAGAGTCTCAGGTCTGCTTGACACACCTCTGAAAAAGCCGCCAGTAGACGTGTGATCGGATTCCCCTGAATTTCCTCAGGGAAATGAAAATTAGTGTCCACAGGTTTATAAATGCGGATCAAACGTCGGGATGTGCACACACACACTGCAGCACATGCTTTATTGCAAGCATGTGAAAAAGAGTCCTCATAGGCTAATCAACTTGTTTACAAGGGATCGATCACACAACACCAACGGTTTGATATAATTTGACTGAAATAATGTTCTGGCCCGCCATGTGATGGCTTGAAAAAAATTTGGCCCGATGTCAGAATTATTTGCCGACCCCTGCTGTAGTGGTTTATTATCAAAATACAATTGAACCGAGAGGAATAGATAAAGATGCCTCTCGCGTATTTAATTTCGCTTCACTTTATCATATAAACATTCAGACCAGCAGTGTTATTTGTGCTCGAGCTACTGAGCCATAACTATTCCATACTGCACCTTTCAATTGAAAAGAAAAAAAATAAGCCAAGTGCCCACTCATTAGTTTAAATCCGTTAGATAATGCAGGATCGCCTTTCCCCCGATATTAGACGTGAATTTAGCTTCTGAGTCCTTTTCAGACTTTAACTCGGCTAACTGATGGAATTATCACCATCGTAAAAATCCGAGATAATATCAGAGAGTATTAAAGAATTGCAGAAGGGAGCGTAAGTAGTTTTTAATAATATCCTCTGTGCATATTTACTTTTCAGCTTAGTTTTCGTGTGTAAAACCGCTGCAGTGAACAGACTGTGCTGTCAGGCGCACTGAGACGCCGCGGTGCCACAAACTGTGTAAATTAAAAATGAAGCATAGTCTGTATGATTGCTGTAAACATGCAAACACTGTGTGACACCCGTGCGTCACGCTGCATGGCTGCGCTCCGGCACTGCAGAGAACAACGTGAGTGGAAGGATGAGAGAGTGTGATGAAGATTCTCTGGCCCACGGTGATGACTGGCTAATACTTCAGTTTAGATTCCTTAGAGTCGTGCTCTTGGATCTGTGTGAACTGCGTCCAGCGTAGGACAGACTAACCTGGTGGAAACGTGCCATCCCGGTACAAATACAAGTAGGCGAGAGCCAACAGGTGTGTTTTCAGATGGGATCAACAATATATGATGTTTACCTTTCTACCTAAAGGCTTTGTTATAATGTAATTCCGTTAAACTCTTTTGTTTGTGAACAAGCTGCATCAGACAATGTGCTCTCCACCTCACAAACACCTCGATTTCTGTATCAGAAAAACTCTTTTTTTTGGACACGTGTTTTCATTATTTCAGCCATTATGAGTCTCTGAGCCGGCTGCATTGATGGTTGTAACACAAAGCCGCTCCGTCGATTTGCGTTTGTTGCTGATCAAAGAACTCAAACCATCAAATGAAATATTTCTTCTCTCCTCCACTTCACTGATCAGCACCTTGATCTGGCACTTGGTGAAGTTTCTCTTTTTCACCTGTTTTGCAGCGGGATCGGTCGCTGCTATTTGGACCTTAGAAGGTGACCTGTGTCCCCGGGAATTACATCCATATTGGACAAAGTCCTTATGGGCAAGTCACGCCACTCGGCAGCCAATACAAGAACACACACATTTACACGCGCAGAGTGCATACACAGGGAATTTCATAGAACTTTATTTGGACAGACATCTGCCTCTTCAGGGATCGATATGTGGAAGTTTTCCACCACAGAACTCAGAATGATCGATAAATAGAATCATTTTAAACTCGACCTCGTTTTTGACGAAACGATCAGGCCCCCGTCTCCCAACAGCTTCTTAAGACTCAAATGATCTTAAAATCCATACAGACTGAAAGCATCAGGATGTAAAACGCTCTTTGAACTGGTCGCAGATGAACCTCCTACCCACTCGTAGGAGGCTAAGAGCGTCTTAATAGGCACGACCGACATGCTTTACATTTACATTACATTTATTCATTTAGCTGACGCTTTTATCCAAAGCGACTTACAATCGCTGTACATGTCAGAGGTCGCACGCCTCTGAAGCAACAAGGGGTTAAGTGTCTTCCACACCAATGGCAAGCATCTCATCTATGCGCCACCACCACCCACTGACATTTACTTTACTGACATTTTTATTGTTTGTGGTCATTTTTAAGGATTATGTCATGACCCCTGCAGCTGATGCAACATGAGTGATCGTTTAAATCAAAAAGTAAGAAAATAGAACAAAGAAAAACATTCTTTTGTCAGATGAAATGACTGAATGGCTTTTTTCAGGTTCTGGCTTTTTAATTTATGTTTTGTTTTTTCATACCAGCATGTTACTGTAGGCCTGCCCTCAGACAAACCCCTTATTTTACTCGTTTAGTTTCGCTCACTGCCTGGATGTCTATGTGGTCATAATTATGTTATTTGATCCCGTAGACACTCTACAATTGAGCCAAGATAACCTAACATTGCTGTTTGACACAACTTTGACACCAAATCCATTAAAAAAAAGTCCTACGGCATTTTTCAGTTTCTGACTGTGATAAAGTGTTTCCCAAAACTACTGTATCTCTGAACTCTCTCTGTTACATACAATCCTAAGTATAAAACTTCTCTATGCTGAACATTTACACTATTTAAAAAATGTCACAGACAGTTAAATATGTCACGTTACTGGCGAACGCACTGAAGTGCTGCTTTGCGAAATGCACGTTGAAATTCAGGCGCGTTCGTGAAAACCCTCTGAAGATTCTCAGATTGGAAAATTGGATGGAGGTAACGGCTGGGTGCTGTTTTGTTGTGCGCTTTCCTGCTGAGCTGTGCGCATCTGAATAAAGCCCCATGTAATGCACGACAGGTGTTTCAAACCCAGCTCAGGTTGTGGCAGTGCTTGATGCCTCTCGTTCCTCTAAAAGTAAACGCACCAACCACAAATTCAAATGGTGCAACAGCCACGTACCAAGAGACAGCATGACAACGACAACAGAGGAATTTAAAGATCAATGTTTTGCATAAATATCAGCGTAAATAAAAGCCTCTTAAATCATATCGACGCTGCCTGAATGGCCTTTAACACAGATTTCTCCCAGCTGACTCACACAGACACCGACAACAACATTAACAGTTTGATCATGAACCCATAATCAAACCCTCCGAGACACGGAGCAGAAAACATTCAACTAAAGCACAGAATAGAAATCCGCACCACAGCACAGTCCTCACAGAGCGCTTCTTGCCTCGCTCTCGGCTCCACGCTGTGTCCATAATGAAGTCTGATTGCTGATATTGACTGGTTGGATATAGGACGCCGTGTGCTCTTTTTGAAGCCTGCTCTTCTGTGTTGGCTCATCTTTTGTTTTTACCTTCTGATTATGAGTTTTGTTTTTTTCTGGAATCATCTCTTCTGTGTTATTAATAAATCTTTAAAGTAATTTTAGCAAAGCAAACCTGTCCGGATATATAAAATAAAGACACACAATGCAGGTGAAGCTAGGATTGGACCATCTTATTATTTTTTAACTGTTTATTAAATGCAATGAGCAGTTTCATTTGGAAACGCAACAATTTATGGAAGTTTACCCAGTTTTAATCAGCGAGCTTCTTCTAAAACAGTTGATACAAACAAATAACATTTAAATCTGCTGACTGCACTGCAATATGAAAATCAGACCCATAACACCAACATGATACTCAACTTTAACTTTATTTGTACCCATAGGCCAGTTGGTTTACAGTACAGACACAAATACAAGATGATAAAATACATAAAACGTGAACAATGTATTTGAAGGAATAAAGTGCAAAATTTCTGGACATAACAGTCTTAGGCCCTGTCTACACGAACACGGGTATTTTCATAACCGTGACTTTTCGCCGTTTGTCCACACGCAAATGCAGCATCAGGTCACTGAAACTTATACATTTTTGAAAACCCCTGCCAGGGTGAGGATTTTCAGAAACGCCGGTTATAGTGCAGTCGTGTGGACAGTAAAACCTGGGGTTTTGCCTTGCAACTTTCGGTGTGCGCCGTTATTTGCTGTGTTTGATAACGTGTGTTTGCATTTTCATGTGGACGGAGATTTTTTTTAAACGAAGGAGGAAAAACTCCGGTTATAAAAATACCCGTGTCCGTGTGGACTAGGCCTTAAATACAATATATTTGTGTGTCTACACTGAAATCTGTGTCTGACTTTATTTTATTCTTATTATTGTGTTATGGTATTTTTGTATGAGTAAGCACATCGTGAGCAATGTACAATCTAGAGTCAAATTGCCCGTTTGTGTACACATACCTGGCAATAAAGCTGATTCTGATATGCAGGGTTAGGCCCGCCACGTCCTGGAGGGGCTGTTTAATGATTCAGCAAGTGTATGTAGTGTGTGTAGCAGTGGTCCAGTGTGTTAGTGTCCCTGGTGGGACATTTAATATGTTGTCTGTACTTTGGGAGTTCATGACTGAGGTTTGCTCTGTTAAAGTCTCCAAGAACAATGAGCAGGGAGTCTGGATGTTTTTTCTCCACGTTAGTTATCTGGTCGGCCAGGTGTAGTAACGCCTCACTAACACAGGCCTG
>NC_060167.1:1419601-1421222 GCF_021292245.1 Micropterus dolomieu | reverse complement strand
TAAAATACATAAAACGTGAACAATGTATTTGAAGGAATAAAGTGCAAAATTTCTGGACATAACAGTCTTAGGCCCTGTCTACACGAACACGGGTATTTTCATAACCGTTTGTCCACACGCAAATGCAGCATCAGGTCACTGAAACTTATACATTTTTGAAAACCCCTGCCAGGGTGAGGATTTTCAGAAACGCCGGTTATAGTGCAGTCGTGTGGACAGTAAAACCTGGGGTTTTGCCTTGCAACTTTCGGTGTGCGCCATTATTTGCTGTGTTTGATAACGTGTGTTTGCATTTTCATGTGGACGGAGATTTTTTTTAAACGAAGGAGGAAAAACTCCGGTTATAAAAATACCCGTGTCCGTGTGGACTAGGCCTTAAATACAAGGCCTAGTCCACATGGACAGGGCAGTCCCCTCCAGGACATTTTTGTGATTGTTGCTCCTAAAATGCCTGATTTTGACACTGCTATTCAAAACAAAAGTTGCAATGAAAGTTATGATGTTCTTGGGCAAAGGTAGATGTGATTATTTAAACTTTAGATTCTTGCTGAATCATTAAACAGCCCCTCCAGGACGTGGCGGGCCTAACCCTGCATATCAGAATCAGCTTTATTGCCAGGTATGTGTACACAAACGGGCAATTTGACTCTAGATTGTACATTGCTCACGAAGTGCTTACTCATACAAAAATACCATAACACAATAATAAGAATAAAATAAAGTCAGACACAGATTTCAGTGTAGACACACAAATATACGCACTATGAACAAAAACAATATAGAGCAGAGTGCAAAGGATGCAGGAGTTGGATGTGATATACAGGTGCAAATACATGCATACATGTACACAGTGCAATGAAGCATAGAACAAAGGATGCTGGAATAAATAAGTAAGTATAAGTATATAAGTAAATAAGTATTTTGTGCAGGAGTAATGACTTGAGGTAGGTGGATTAGGTATACAGTATCTACAACATAACAGTATGAACAGCTCTGAAATAGAGAATGGTGAATAAACAGTAAGTGTTAACCAGTAAACAGGTGGCTGATTAGAGGCAGAGTTACTGGGTTATTGAACAGGAATTGTTCCTGACACTGTGAGCCAGAAATCAGCTGTTCATCAGAGTGATGGCTTGTGGGAAGAAACTGTGACTGAGTCTGTTGGTTTTGGCGTACAGTGCTCTGTAGCGCCTACCAGAGGGGAGGATTTGGAACAGGTTGTGTCCGGGGTGAGATGGATCTGCAGCGACGCTTCCTGCCCGTTTCCTGACTCCTGAATGGAGGGCAGGTTGGCACCCATGATCTTTTCTGCAGTCCTGACTGTCCGTTGTAGTCTGCTCCTGTCCTTTTTGGTGGCAGATCCAAACCAGACAGTGACGGAGATGCAGAGGACAGACTGGATGATGGCTGTGTAGAACTGGATCAGCAGCTCCTTGGGCAGGTGGAGCTTCCTGCAGAGGAGAACTTCACACCGCTGTGTGAAGATTGGGGCAGCACAGATTTTCAGGCAGGATGGAGAAACACCGTCGGGGCCAGGAGCCTTCCTGATCTTCTGCCTTTGGAAGAGGTGGCTCACGTCCTCTTCACAGATCTTGAGTGGAGGCGAGGGGTCGGAGAGGGG
>NC_060167.1:1417355-1419581 GCF_021292245.1 Micropterus dolomieu | reverse complement strand
GTGGGGGGGGGGGGGGGGGGGGGGGGGGGGGGGGGGGGGGGGGGGGGGGGGGGGGGGGGGGGTGGCAGTTTGTCAGAGGGGGAAGGTGACTGTTTGAAGATGGTATTGGAGCAGAGGAGAGGTCTGACTGAGGGCTTTTCAGTCTTTCAACTCGTCTGACAGTCGTTGAGTACCAGCAGTGTTGGGGGATGGTCTCCTGTAGTTGGTGAGTGTCCCCAGGCCTCTCCACACTGACGCAGGGTCGTTGGCTACAAAGCTGTTATTTAGCTTCTCAGCGTAGCACCTCTTTTCAGCTTTGACCTCTTTAGTCATTGTGTTCCTGGTCTGGTTATACAGAACTCTGTTCCCACTTCTAAAGGCCTCCTGCTTGGTCTGACGAAGCTGCCTGAGTTTCGCTGTGAACCAGGGTTTTTGGTTGTTGTATGTGCGGAAGGTTTTAGTCGGCACACACATGTCCTCACAAAAACTGACGTAAGATGTCACAGTGTCAGTTAGTTCGTCCAGGTCAGTGGCTGCAGCCTCAAAAACACTCCAGTCAGTGCAGTCAAAGCAGGCCTGGAACTCCAGCTTTGACTCGTTGGTCCATCTTTTCACACTCTTTACAACAGGTTTAGCAGATTTCAGTTTTTGCCTGTGTGTCGGGAGAAGATGAACCAGACAGTGATCAGAGAGTCCCAAGGCTGCACGGGGAACAGAGCGATAGGCGTCCTTTAATGTTGTGTAGCAGTGGTCCAGTGTGTTAGTGTCCCTGGTGGGACATTTAATATGTTGTCTGTACTTTGGGAGTTCATGACTGAGGTTTGCTCTGTTAAAGTCTCCAAGAACAATGAGCAGGGAGTCTGGATGTTTTTTCTCCACGTTAGTTATCTGGTCGGCCAGGTGTAGTAACGCCTCACTAACACAGGCCTGAGGTGGAATGTAAACGGCGACCAGGAACAAACGAGGAAAACTCCCACGTTGAATAAAACGGTTTACAGATTATAAATAATGTCTCTAAGTGAGGACTGCATGATTTTTACAACACTGTGACATCTGTGCACCAACCTTCGTTTATGTAGAGACAGAGTCTACCTCCCCTTGTTTTCCCCGTGAGCTCCCTTTCGCGATCCGCGATTAATGAAGTGAATTGCGCTGTCCGGGATGTTCCCCTGTTCCCTGAGCAAGACACTTAACCCCTCGTTGCTCCAGAGGCGTGCGACCTCTGACATATATAGCAATTGTAAGTCGCTTTGGATAAAAGCTAAATGAATAAATGTAATGCACTGCAGGAGACAATTTCCTTTATGTATTCAACCATAATACTGCACGTTCTGTAGAACAGTTTTTCCGCTTTGGTGAAGAAGGTAAATGTGAGACGTTGGTATCAAACATGTCTGCTGCGTATTCTAAACAAGGAAGTGACATTTGCAGGAATGGTCAAAATTGCAAGTTGCGCTGAATTCACAGGGGTTGGTTGAATTTGTGTTAAAAGTTACATTATCAACATCATGAAAGCCTAAATACACTTCACCAGCCTTGTAATAACATAGCTGATGTCCATCCTAAACATCCAAGGTCGGCAACATCACGAAACACTGTCACAACCATCACAAGCGTCACCATCGAGAACAAAACCATCACTATTATATTACCTTCCTCCCTGAGTCCAGAAGGGAAATGGCGGTGGGAATGAATGAGTGCCTGAATCTATTGATTGTTACAGGGGGCCATCTGAACCGGGAGCCTGAAGGTAGGATCTGAACTGCAGGTGAAGGTGATGGGCGCCGTCTGGTAGGATTGATTTAGCCGCCTTCTCTCTGGGATGCAGGTCAGTGAGGTCACACCCAGGACTTTACTGCTGACTTTCACTCTTTTCACTCTCAGATTGCCATACCAGCAAATAACAGAAAATATTAAAACAGACTCACAAGAACTTTTACAAAGTGACAGTTGGTAATTAACAATATGTTAAACAGCTCTCTGCACCACAGCATTTGGCTTAAATGGATCTCAGTAACTAAATGTTCTTTTATTTTTGTAAAACTTTAATTTATCATTTATAGACTGATTTCTTGTTCTTATGAAACTCTCCAGATAACAGCTGGACTGTTTCAGGAATAAACATTTCACTAACAAACACCACCTGTGAAGATGTAGATTTAAGATGGTTTATTACTTATAATGGAGCTGAGATGGGAATGTATGATGTATGGAGGGGGGGGGGGGGGGGGGGGGGGGGGGGGGGTT
>NC_060167.1:1416513-1417335 GCF_021292245.1 Micropterus dolomieu | reverse complement strand
GGGGGGGGGGGGGGGGTTGTATTGTATTGTTTTGATGTACATTCAGTATAGACGGGTTTCTGTGAAACGTCATCACCGAGATGCAACCAGGGGGCAGAAAGCAGCATACAGTTTATATCTAGCTGCAGTGTTGGGCAAATTGTAATGACTTTTTGACTTATTATTACTTTACTTATTACTGGGTATTAAAAGTAAATAGTCACGTTACTTGTTCCATTACAATTACTTTAAACCACCACACTCCATCCTTACAAGTGATGGGAAACCTGTTCAGCAGCGTGTTTTAGAAATGAATCCACTTTACTGGAACAATAATGAACCTGAGAAGTCGACAAGCAGCCGAACTGAAAACACTGCAGCCTCTCAGACCAGAGGATTCTGGATCAGACAGGCTATTTAAAACTAATAAAAAGCAACGCAGGTCCCTCCCGACATTTTAACTGATCGCGTCTTCATAACGGCATCAATGATTGTGATTTTTACACCACATAAGATTACTTGACGTCAGTGGCTGAAGTAGAAAAAACAAAGCAGGTCCCTCCCGACATTTTAACTGATCGCGTCTTCATAACGGCATCAATGATTGTGATTTTTACACCACATAAGATTACTTGACGTCAGTGGCTGAAGTAGAAAAAACAAAGCAGGTCCCTCCCGACTTTCTAAACTAATTCCATGTTCGTAACAGCAACAATGATTTTAACGAAACCTATAATGTTTTAACGCCACTGTCTGAGATAAAAAAAATCAAGCAAAGGTCTCAACTTTTGAACGTTACCATTTTGCGCAAGCGGCGTCAGCTGCCAGAGTTTCTTTCAACAG
>NC_060167.1:1404203-1416493 GCF_021292245.1 Micropterus dolomieu | reverse complement strand
GGGGGGGGGGGGGGGGTTGTATTGTATTGTTTTGATGTACATTCAGTATAGACGGGTTTCTGTGAAACGTCATCACCGAGATGCAACCAGGGGGCAGAAAGCAGCATACAGTTTATATCTAGCTGCAGTGTTGGGCAAATTGTAATGACTTTTTGACTTATTATTACTTTACTTATTACTGGGTATTAAAAGTAAATAGTCACGTTACTTGTTCCATTACAATTACTTTAAACCACCACACTCCATCCTTACAAGTGATGGGAAACCTGTTCAGCAGCTTGTTTTAGAAATGAATCCACTTTACTGGAACAATAATGAACCTGAGAAGTCGACAAGCAGCCGAACTGAAAACACTGCAGCCGCTCAGACCAGAGGATTCTGGATCAGACAGGCTATTTAAAACTAATAAAAAGCAACGCAGGTCCCTCTCGACATTTTAACTGATCGCGTCTTCATAACGGCATCAATGATTGTGACATTTAGATTACTTGACGTCAGTGGCTGAAGTAGAAAAAACAAAGCAGGTCCCTCCCGACTTTCTAAACTAATTCCATGTTCGTAACAGCAACAATGATTTTAACGAAACCTATAATGTTTTAACGCCACTGTCTGAGATAAAAAAAATCAAGCAAAGGTCTCAACTTTTGAACGTTACCATTTTGCGCAAGCGGCGTCAGCTGCCAGAGTTTCTTTCAACAGACTAAGTTTCACGTTTCTTAGCAGATGCTTCAACACAAAATTGTTTGTGGTTGAAAGCTTTTTGCTGGTCTCACAACGTTTACGGAAGACCATGTTCGGCCAAATGACAGCAGCTGTGGAAAGAACGCCTCTCTCTCTCGTTATTCCCATAACGTTAGCATTTTGGCTAGCAGCTGACTTAAACAACATTACGTCCGGTTTCGCTAACCTGCAGCACGGATATATTAATATGCGAAATGAAACACAAACAAACAGATCTAACCAATGCGTAATCTACGTTGATTAAAGCGGTTGACTACAGTCTTCAGACCGGCTACTGAAGCGATTTTAGCCCCTGGCTGCGCATCCGGAAGTGTTTGTATTCAAGAAACCCGTCTATATAGACATCTACATTCATCCCATGGAAATACGAATGAATGTTTTGCAATGTCTGCCTTACTTTGTGAGGAAGTAGATGATTGGTTTAGACAAATAAGGGACCTACAAAAGATGGCATCTCACTATGTAAAACCATTTGCCTGATGAAGGCCGAGCACCAAACGTAAAAGTTATTTACTGTTCTTCGTAAGTTAACAACATGGATGAGGTCATTATGAGTAAGGTCATTTTAATGTCGATACTTTTGCTGATAATACTAAAACATTTTACCTAAGTAAAATTTAGAATGCTACTTATAAGTATTTTCACACTGTATTTCTACTTTTACCTAAGTAAACAGTCTGCAGCGAGCTTTCCCTGCTGATTTTTTCGATTACACAAAAAAAAATTAAACAAATGTTTAATATTCCTTGATTTGGCGTCATGCCGAGAATACGAGTTCTTATTTTGTCAAAAACAAAATAGAAAATGACTTTACAGTACTGCATATCTTTTTAGAGATCAGCCATTAGCATGTGAAAACGGGCTCATTCAAGTTACATAATACAGGAAGGAAAGTGGAAAGAAATTCTTGACTGATGCAACACTTCCTACAGGATCCCGTCATGTGGAATGACTCTTTCATCATGTCTCCCATGTTTGGTAATAACCCTGAGCATCTTTGGCTGCTTTTATCTGATGCAGCTTCAGCGAGGAGAACTGTTGCTCCTGCAGAGGCTCTGCATGAGATCACACTTAACCTGCTGCTGTCAATCAAACACACTTTCCCTTCGCCTCTGTTAGTGGTTCGTACACGTGTGCTTGCATGTGTGCATATATCTTCTTCACTGTGTCTCTCTTCCACTCCGTTACTGTCTCTCCCGCCGACTTGTCTGAGGTCTGTGCCATGAAATATATGTTGAAATCACAAGACGCCGCAGAGTGTGTGCGTGTTCCTGTGTGATACCACAGCTGCTGCAGTGTCTCTGTGGGTGTCACTGCTTTTATGTATGCACAAGCACACACAGATTTACATATACCTCCTGAATTCAGAGCCTTTCCTGCATGGTGTCCATATTTGTGGACAGTAATTTCAACTCCATTTTGAGTTAAAATATCATGGTTATGTTCTCCAAGCCACTTGAGGGCAGTGTCAGTTGATTGATAGCGATATGGTAACAGTGGTTTCAGGTTCTGTAATTTCTGTAACTGGTCGTGTCCAGGTTTGTGTTTGTTAAGTAAGCCTGTGTATTTCTGTTTCGTTTGGAAATAAATGCCATTACCTGCACCCAGCTCCAAGCGCCAAGTTCCCTGCTTCTGACAGTTATTGCTTGATGGTTCATTTTATTTTTACAGAGATAAAAAAAAAAGAAGAAAAAAAGTATAGTATAGTAATAAAAGTATGATTAACATGTTTGTTTTATAAACATATGTGGACATCATGCAACAGTGGAGTCAGACTGAATTAAAAGATGTGATGAATTGTACATTTTATCATAATAAAAGAAACTTTTTACCAAAATGTGAACATAACGCAAAAGTGCATATTACAGCATTATATGGCATCTTCTGACTGCTTTGAGGGAAGAATAAGTACTGTAATCACATAATGTAAAGAAATCAGTTTTAAACAGTCCTATATTAATCTGCTACATGTTGGTTGTTGATATATTATAACTGAGATGATTCAACATGAAGGTAGACGGGGACAGAAATATGCAACTACAATTATTAATTTAATTAGTTAATTAGTTTGTATTGTTGAGCTTAAAAACTACATGACATAAAAACACAATCCATGGAGTATTGTGTTATTGGCCTTTTATGCCTTTGTTGCATGGTGTCCACATTCATGCACAGTGAAATAATTTAAAAATAGTATTTATTTTTTTTAAAGAAGAAAAGAAATAAAAGTAAATGTTGTTTCAGTTTTAGCCCAATTGTGAGTAATAAAAATCTATTAAGGTAGGTATCTATCTAGGTAATGTTATTATTATTATTATTATTATTATTATTATTATTATTATTTAATAATTTACAAATAAATTAACCACATTTGTGAATATCTTCCTGACATTTGACACTTTCGAACAGGCATTTGTGAGTCCAGCTTGTATTTGTCGATCTCAGTTCTTCACACACGGAGTTTTATTTGTTTTATTGTACATGTAATTTGCGAATGCTGTGAGCAGGGCTGATATGCTAGCATCCAGCTAGCGCTTTCATAAATGCAGAAATGACGTCGTCAGCAGGCAACGTCACGTGGTCTCTGAAAACGGCTTGCTAAATATTTGTGTTTTATATTTACAGATCACACCTTTACCCAGGGGTCAAGGCTCATCTGTTCACACAAATAATTTTGAAACAAAACTCCATAGTTTTGACGTGTGTTCATGCTAAATGTGTGTGTGTCCGTTTATGCTTGAAAATTCCCTGTAGCTGTTTTATTGCTCGTGTTTTGCTGACATCTGCTTTAATTCTTCATTGCTTCGGGTCCCACAGCTGGAAATAATAGTACATGCAAAATCAACATTTTCTTTTTTACTTTTCTCCTGACTTTATTAAAATATAAAAAGAAAGATTAACAAGTGGTAACTCTTTAAGGTCTGCATTAATAGTCCTGTGTAGCTGTTGTGGACTGACAGCCACTGCCATCCTTCCATGGCTTTAAAACAGATCCAGGGTTCATTAACGTCATCTTTCAGTGGTTTTTCAGACTTGAACGAAGCCAAGTATCGGCCATGTGAAAGATTCATAATTTGCTGTCACTGTCTCTTACTGCTTCTGGCACAGATGTCATTGCAGTGATCGGACGGCATGAAGAAAAACACAAACGATGTTTTGCTGTCAATCACTTCATCCGACCTTCAGAGAAAAAGTGCAGCCGGCGTTTGGAAAACACCCAAAAGCTGAAATTTTAATTACTTCAAATTAAATCTGAACTGAAGTGACCTCATCCCCAGTAAGTCTTCATGTGGCCTGGCTTATTTTCAGCTTGATGTAAACTGGAACTAATAGTGAGCCATACACCAGGTGTCCTTAAAGAGGAAAGCCATTTCACGCTGACTTTCAGCGGTTTGACTTTGAAATTAACTGCGTTGCTGCCTCTAACATAAATAAGTGGATAAAAGTTAACTCTGAAGCCTCACAGTTATTAGACTGAGTTCATCCGAGCGTATCAGGCGATAGCATGAGTGCAATGTCCACTGTGAGTTGAAGGACGGACGTTGGACCCATTAAATGAAACAAGCCGGCGCCATCAGTCAAAAAACTCATATCTATATGGAGAAAAGATTTTGTGCCATTCGCACCGTCCTCAACAAGCGGCCCGGAGCTGCAACACACAGCATTTAAAGAAACACATGACACAAATGCTCAACGCACAGCCTGTCTGCTCATCTCTTTACTTTTTCCTGACAAGCCTTGATTTTTTTTAAGAACTCTGAATTTACTTTGGTTCTGTCCAATCAAACAACAACAACTGTTGTCCCTCCTGTAATTTGTTGTTGTGGTTAGAGTTTTGTGAACGTGTCCTGGCCACCGTACAGCAGTGTTACAGATTAGAACTCATCCATTGAAGTAAGTCCGTTTTAATGAAGAGCAAACATACAGTAATATAGTCTTCTATTTTCTTAACAATTGTTTGGATGCCATGTCAGAAAACCTCTCCGCCAATGATGGTGCTCCATTGTTGCCGTGCTAAATATCTCAACAGCTGTTCAATGGATTGTCATGAAATTTCTTTTGGACGTTCATGTCACCCAGTGGATGAATCCTACTGAGCAGGTCAGAGTTTCCATTTATCCTGTGAAACATCTCAGCATCTATTGGATGAATAAGTACAACAAATAGTGCAGATATAAAGGTTTCCCAATTTAGGAAAGGTCGTGGTTTGGGTTTAAATAAGTATGCACTGGCGTCCGAAGTAAAATGACACATCAGTTTAAACTGTCAGGTGTCTCGTCACGCCGCCTTGGTCTTTCTGCTTCAAGCTCAGTTTTACAGCATCATCTCTTTCCCATCACATTACTGGAGCCGCTGTCACAACATGAAGGCAGCATGAACTTTTAATAAAGTAGTTTTGGCTGAGACTTAGATAACAGGAAGCCAAAACATAAACGAGGAAAGATAAATACACATGAAGTCGTGACCCAAGGGGATAAATATGTAATTGGCATTGATTATGTAAAAAACACACAGGCTACGGAAAGAGGTTTCCCCCACAGGCCGTCTCAAATGTCACAACAGAAGCAGTGATTGATGCTCCTGAATTACCATTTTATATGTTTCCTGATGGAAACGCATGCCTGCCTTTAAATAAATAACAAAGCTGCTTGCAGTGACTTATCCCAACATTTTTGACCGTTAATAAGGAATAAATAACATAAAGTTAACTGCTTTTGTCTTTAAATACACCTTCACTTCAAAGCAACCAGTGGTGAACAGGCAGAATATCAGTGACCGATCCTGTCTGACCCCAAAGTTGTCAAGACTTCGTCACTGTTTGACAAAGTAATATGCGTCAGGTGACAGCCTGCATGGCGGGGTGGTCGGGGAGGATGAGCGGGTCAAACAAACACCGGACTTTATATAATAGTTAAGCTATGTATCATTATATAACTAACTGCAAAGTGAGGTAACTTATGTGACTAACAGAACAAGCTACGACGGTTTTCACAGCATAAACTACACGTCTTATTTTGAAAGTCTAACCAGACATTGCATATTTAGCGTTAACTTGACGGTGGAGCGTCCAGCGGATAAAACTGTACATCGGCTGTACAGATATCAAAATTTTGGTGTATTTTGTGTCACTTTTAAGAAAAGCCGTAAAATGTCAGGTGAAAAAAATGTTTTCTTATGCTTTCAATCATCAAAATGGTCTTTCAGTATTAAGTTCATTATAAGTGTACGGTATCAGTGTTTCCTGTACACTTCAGTCTATACACCCCCTTTGGGCAACAATTCCCCTGTACTTCATTATGTCAAGCCACCATTAGCTGATGTAGTTAGTCAAAGCTACCATTGCACCTCTGAGGCAAAGTATGTTAGCCCAGTTAAATGAAAAAGCACATATGGAGTTAGCATGCTAATCTTGCTAGTTTGCCTTTGAGCCACTTGCTAGGGATGGGACGCTCGATACTGACGTGTCGACGCTGTGTCGACATCCCGAAGCACAGACGTTTCGAAACACTGCTCCAAAGTGTGGTTCAAAACTTCAATGTCACGTGACCGTGGTGAAGCGAGGCTTTGGTGAGTTTCACCCATAGACTGTATATAAAAAGGTTGGCACACCTGCCGCTTCTACGCTTGATTCACAGTGTTTGGAACAAACCGCACGTCGGCTGACTCAGAAGGCTTAAATTTGACAGATGCTTTTGTTCCAAGGACGCACAATCCTTTGATTTACTGTAGTATATCTGCAGCTGTAGGCCTATGATGGCAAAAAAATACTTACCTTTGCCAGCAACAAATGTTCCATGATGTGACCAAATTTTTCTGGGGAGGTCAATTATGAAAAAAAAACAGACTCAGCCCCAAAACAGCTGAATATTTCTGAATAAAATTCTTGACATATGACAAATGTGAGACATTGTTCCAATTTTCTTTGATCATTCTTGAAACAACTTCAACTTTACTCAGTTACGGATTTTTAATCCATTACACCTCATCACTGCCAGCACTATGCGATGCTAAGGGGTACCCAGGGCGTTGAAAACGGACACCAGGATCAGAAAGCAGCTTACAGAAACACGTTTCCCAACATGGCTTTGCTTCACCTGTTAACATCACATTTAGGAAACTGATTGACACAAGTCATCGTCTCATTTGTCTTTAGCGTCCTTGTAGAATCATAATGATGCTGTAGAAGCTTGTTATAGCATAAGAAAACGTTTGCCTGCCAATAAATGAAAAACACATAGGTTGAATTTCCCCTACATCTAATCTAAGATGTTGGAAGCCTTTTCTTGACAGAGCCGTCTGTTTGTTTCTTACTCTTTGTGCTTTGTATGCAGATTTAAGTCCAGGACATGTTGAGCCTTCTGCTCAGGCTGCAGACTTGCTTTACCAAACCCACCTCCCTCAAGTACATAACACCTGCACACAATACTTATTTATTCCAGCATCCTTTGCACTATGTTCCATCACACTGTGTACATGTACGCATGTATGTGTACATGTATGTCTCATCCACCTTTGACATGTACATAATGATGAGAATTTTACTCTTGCATTCTTTGCACTCTGCTCACTGCACTATTTGTCAATCTGTCTATATTGTTTTTGGTTATAATGTGTTCTCTACACTGTAGCCTGTGTTTGATTCTATTTTATTGTCTTGTATATCGTATTGTATTATTGTATGAGTAAGCACTTCGTGAGCTATATAAAATCCTCGTATGCGTACACATAAATAAAGCAAATAAAGCTTTCCATCTTCAGTTTTAAGTACAAGCACAGGTTCAGTGGTGTTGAGGGGGCTTTTCTATTGCCAGGGTTGTCTGCAGAGAAGCAGATATCCCCCATCTTTCTTTCCTTCCAAAAATACTCCACGTTTTGCAGGAAGCCAATGCATACCGGCAGGTGCATCAACTTTAGGGGCACTGATTGGCACGCGAGTCGACCCTTTGGGTGTTTTGTTTCCTGGAAAGAAAGCAAAGCTATTGCAGCATGAAAAAAACTAAACTAACCCTACAATAAATAAAAAACTACAAAAAACAGATCATTGAAGTTGTACAATAAGTAGAGTAAAGCTTTTATGTCCCTGAGAGGTAATTGGCCCTGGAAGACAGGACTTTATTCATCCTCCAAGTTAGACAAGCACACCTGCTTCGCACAGGGATTGGCCATGCAGGTGCAAGAAAGTGAGCCAGTGTGCAGAATCTGAACTTCCCTACTAAGCGCTCCATTTTTTTAAAAGTATATATTTCTTTTTGACAGTCACAGTGGAGACAGAAAAGAAACCTGAGGAAAGTGAGGGTATCTGTTTTGTTCATTCCTCCCACAGTTACAGCTTTCACTTTTCACATGTACAACACTGAATTACTTTGAGAAAAGACTGTCCAAAGGCGTGCTCTGGTGTTCCTCTTTATGATGTATTACCTCTTAAACATGGCTTCAGAATACTTTGTACAACGTAGTTTGTTTCAAGCGGAGCCTGGCCCAGAGTTCTAGTGAAAAACAACCTTGTTGCCGCCACAGGTCGACATGGATTTTGACCACCATGAAGGAGAACGGCCTTCAAATGAACTCTGTCTCTGCTCAGTTCTGTAGGTGAAGACGGAAATGTGTAAATTTGAAGCGGCTGCTGTTAATGTTGTGGAGGTTAAATGACAAACTGTTCCGTGTTTGCTCTGATTTCCTTCCAGTTTTCCTGTATTTTGCATTTGTGAGTAGAAAAGTCCCTTTTCAGCGTCCAGTACCACAAAGCAAGTTCAACATACCCAGGATCTCTTTCCGTTATCTGCTCACATGGAGCTGGTCATCAGCTTGGTAAGTCAACCGCGTTGTTAGCAGCAGATGACCAAACACATGGACGAGTCCCCTGGCTGCAGAGCGTCATATTTTACAAACCAGGAGAAAACTATTACATGAGACAATAAAGAAGAAGCTACACGCATAGTCCAGGCTAAAAGCAACTCATCTGCAGCTGCCACATGCAGGAAGGACAGCCGATCAGACTGTGAATGTGTTAACAGGCTCATGTTATGAAGTTCACAGGCTTGGAATATAACTGCTCATCATTAGAGGACGAGTAGATCCGACTATAATCACATTTGTGTGTCCAATAAATAAATGTGTTGCTGTATTCTTATGACGAATTTGACCATTTTAGCCTTATTCTTTCAGCTACAACCCGGGCAGTGTTAAACAGACATGAGAGCAAATACAAAATACATATTAAAATATCTCAGGAGCTCAGAAACAGCTGGATTTGTTAACCACATGGTACCTGGCACCTATTTCCTCCCATTAAAATAACAAACCCAAAATAAATCACTAATATCTCCTCAACCATCAGGCCTAGATGCATAATTCTGGTCTCCTTTGAAAGGTCAGAAGCTGAGGAACATTGTACAATAACACATTTATTTTACCATTACAGACTACAGGGAAATGAAATACAGAAAAAACATCAAAACCATCATAAGATAGATTATAATGCACCTGAATATCTTCTAATACACTTGGAATACAGCTGTAACTGTAAATCTGATGAAAAGAAACTGACAGAAGAAAGATACACAATCTTTCATAAATGTAGCAGGTGAATGTCCATGTTTTGGCCATATTTACTGTTTCTATGTTCACTTTTATTGGGAGTTATCTTCAAAACATTATTTCTCTCCACACAACCACGTTCCAAATAACATAAAACTTCCAAAACATTGAAATATTGATAAAAACAGTCAATATTCCTGTGACCTAAAGCACTACCAAGCTTTACAAGCCACAGTTTGAGGAGAGAACATCGTACAGGCCTGTGAGCGGGCTCTTTCTCTTCGCATTGAAGAGACGAATCAATTGATATCCTCCCTGTCTGTGTAGCTCCTACATGTCCGCCTCCGCCAAAGCAAACTCTTCTTCGATATCGGGCAGGTCCGCTAACAAGAGGTTAAGTTATCATTCAAAGGTTTATTAACTTTTACAGGGGAGCAACAGAAAGCGTCCTGACCGGAAACCTTACTTAACTAACTTGGGATGTGCACGGCCCAGGACCGGAGGGCTCTGCAGCGAGTGATTACAACTGCATTGGTACCGAGCATCAGTGAAATCTGTGAGGGGCCTGCAGAGCCCAAAGGACACTAAAGGACAGAAGCCACTAGGGCTGCACAATATTGGAAAACACTGACATTGCAATATTTTACAGTCTGAAGTGACTTTCAGATGTTTCTCAGCAGCACCAGAGCAGTCGGCACTGCAGGAGTGACAGAACAGAGTCCTAACAGAAGAACCCGTGACACCGACTACGTTTAAATATATATATGATTTGTTTTTTTAAAGACCTCTGCAGGATACATGTCTCCCTGTGTGGGGAGTTGAACCTGGGTCTCTCACACCAAAGGCACATGTCTTATCCACTGCTCCATCACCAACCCAACACCCAGGGGCGCCCCCAGAAATTTTTCATAGGGGTGGCCAGATGGGGCCACTAGAAATCCTGGCGTGTCACACCAAAACCAAAAGCCATAACTGAATTTCAGGATTTCATTATGTTGTTGTAGAATAAAGACTAGACAAAAATATAAGAGTTAAGGAATCACAGACTGATAAACTTTGGTTTCTCATTTTACAGTCAACGTTACTATCTTATGCGCAGACTAATACCAGTACAGTTTAAATTTTGAGTTACATAAAAATCCTGTTTTAAAAAGACAAATATACTGCTTATATTAAAGTGCACTGTAAGGAACTCAAGTTTAAAAACATCACACATAGGCCTTCAGTTATTTTTAATGCAGCTTTAATATACTGTACAAATATATTACAGGCTACATATTTCCAAAACAAAATAATTAGGCTACAGCTTTATTCACCAGTTGCCGTCTTTCTGTAAACAAATACTGTAGCAGGCTATGTGCAAAAAAGAAAAATCATTAAGATGGACAGTGTATATTTCATTCATTTGCTTTGTCAAGCTACTTTTCAGTACATCTTTATTTGCCTGTAGCTGTGTCTTTTGGCAAATACATCCACAAAAGTATCAAGATTTATGGCCCTAAGCCTTCTTCACTCTACACTTAACACTACCAAATTTGCCAATCTTTCATCAGTCATTGTATTTCTTAAGACAGTCTTGATTAACTTTAGCACAGAAAAACTGCGCTCACATGCTGCAGTGCTCACGGGTAATGCAAGTGCAATTTTGCGAAGCTTAAACATCTGGTGGAACACCTCCTTTATATGGCTCAAGGGAGACTGTGAGGTCTTGCATTACGACACAATTTTCTTCAGAAAATCTTCTGTTCACCTCAGAGAGAAGCACATCAACAATTGAAATGAATAAACCTGTCCGAAACGGCTCCTTATCTGTGTTGACCTGTCTTTGAACTGTTGGTGTGGATATGTAATACCCATCAAGCCTAGAGCTTGGAGGTGCACCAATCTTGCACTGCTCTGCAAGGGACACAGAATTGTCCCAAATCTCACTAAAGACACAGCCCTCTCGATAACTGTTCAATGTGTCAACAAGAGAATCGATAAGGGGAACAGCTGTGCCCAGATTCAGTTGTGGGGACCAAAAACGTCGGTGAAAGTTTCAAGGAGACCAACAAACTTTAGATCTATTTGGGCTAATAGACCTCTTGCCTCTACAGCTCTGTCACCATTTCTCTCTTCAGATATTTCTTTCAGTAGACGTATGATGGCTGGCAGTCTTTCCCTAACAAGCATTGTACCTACATGCCCAACGTGTCTCTATCAGCCTCTCTCGGTGCCCCCTGAAACATCTCCCTCTGTACTTCTAGCCACCTTTGGTGTTCATATGACCCTGACACAAAGACATACAGTTTCTGCAAGAGAGAAAAAAAAACATTCGGCTTCAGGGATGCATTTTACACTGTCAACTAATACTAAATTTAAACAATGTGCGTTGCAGTGAACGTAAAAAGCTAATGGGGTGATTTAATGCGTTTGCAAGCCTGTGTTTTTTCCACTCATTGAAGAGGCCCCATCATATGCTTGCACTACTAATACTATTTTTGTAGTCAAGGCCATACTTCTGCAGTATTTGAAAGTGCAGCAGCATCCAGGCACTCTGCTGCTTCAAAGGTGAGAAAACTTTCACATATTGACCCATTGTAATAGTGTCGAATTACAAAGGACATCTGTTCCTTCTTACTAATGTCTTTGGTCTCATCGACCATAATGCTGAAAGCCTCACTTTGTGCAACGTCACAAATTATTGAGGTGCGGACCATTTCATTCAGGCATTCAGTTATTTTGTTTTGTGTGCTGTGCCCAATGTATGTTGCATTTCTTTGACTTGACATTTTTCTTTTGACTGTCTGATCATGCTTGGCTAGTGGTTCCATAATAGAGGAAATTTCCTTTATTCTGACCCTCGGTTTCTTTACGGGCTCTCGGTGAAATGTTTTGTGTAGCTGTAAGGAGGTTTCTCCAACTGGTTTCCCTCAAAATTCTATTAAACTATTCAAACTAAACAAGGCTTTATGTGATTATTACTCAAAACTTCATGTAGACGTGCTATGACCTCTAGCCATCAATGTCAT
>NC_060167.1:1403106-1404183 GCF_021292245.1 Micropterus dolomieu | reverse complement strand
GCCATACTTCTGCAGTATTTGAAAGTGCAGCAGCATCCAGGCACTCTGCTGCTTCAAAGGTGAGAAAACTTTCACATATTGACCCATTGTAATAGTGTTGAATTACAAAGGACATCTGTTCCTTCTTACTAATGTCTTTGGTCTCATCGACCATAATGCTGAAAGCCTCACTTTGTGCAACGTCACAAATTATTGAGGTGCGGACCATTTCATTCAGGCATTCAGTTATTTTGTTTTGTGTGCTGTGCCCAATGTATGTTGCATTTCTTTGACTTGACATTTTTCTTTTGACTGTCTGATCATGCTTGGCTAGTGGTTCCATAATAGAGGAAATTTCCTTTATTCTGACCCTCGGTTTCTTTATGGGCTCTCGGTGAAATGTTTTGTGTAGCTGTAAGGAGGTTTCTCCAACTGGTTTCCCTCACTAACTTATCATATTCTGCATTTAAGGAGGCTGAGAGTGAACATTTGCTTGCACTCAACTTTTGATATTCTGCCCATGCTAGCATAGCATTAGTATGTGATTCTGATTCGGCATGGCCTACAAATCCCCCATCTTTGAATGTTGCTTTTCTCCAATTTTTTAAACCCCTCTTCAGATGTAAACACTGAATCACCTGAGGAGGGGAGACTGAGGTGCCGGCAGGCATAGCAGTAAGCAGAGTCTTTACTCTGAGAGTATTCTAGCCATATATGTGCACCGTACCACTCTTTCATGAAGCCCCGTCTTCTATCCCCCTGAAGGGTCCGAGGGTAACACTTCAGATGTGGCTGTTTGGGCCCCTCTGCTCTTGACTGTGATATAATCTAGGAGCAAACCAGGGGGGCAGAATCAGTTATTCAGATTTTATAATTATAATGATATATAATAAATAATAATAATTAATATATAATTATAAATATATAGGCCCTCTCCCTGGTAAGTAGCTTTTACATGTGTATTACCAGTCTAAAGAAAATTCTATTAAACTATTCAAACTAAACAAGGCTTTATGTGATTATTACTCAAAACTTCATGTAGACGTGCTATGACCTCTAGCCATCAATGTCATAATCAAGGGCACACCATCATAACAG
>NC_060167.1:1369684-1403086 GCF_021292245.1 Micropterus dolomieu | reverse complement strand
TCTTTGACTTGACATTTTTCTTTTGACTGTCTGATCATGCTTGGCTAGTGGTTCCATAATAGAGGAAATTTCCTTTATTCTGACCCTCGGTTTCTTTATGGGCTCTCGGTGAAATGTTTTGTGTAGCTGTAAGGAGGTTTCTCCAACTGGTTTCCCTCACTAACTTATCATATTCTGCATTTAAGGAGGCTGAGAGTGAACATTTGCTTGCACTCAACTTTTGATATTCTGCCCATGCTAGCATAGCATTAGTATGTGATTCTGATTCGGCATGGCCTACAAATCCCCCATCTTTGAATGTTGCTTTTCTCCAATTTTTTAAACCCCTCTTCAGATGTAAACACTGAATCACCTGAGGAGGGGAGACTGAGGTGCCGGCAGGCATAGCAGTAAGCAGAGTCTTTACTCTGAGAGTATTCTAGCCATATATGTGCACCGTACCACTCTTTCATGAAGCCCCGTCTTCTATCCCCCTGAAGGGTCCGAGGGTAACACTTCAGATGTGGCTGTTTGGGCCCCTCTGCTCTTGACTGTGATATAATCTAGGAGCAAACCAGGGGGGCAGAATCAGTTATTCAGATTTTATAATTATAATGATATATAATAAATAATAATAATTAATATATAATTATAAATATATAGGCCCTCTCCCTGGTAAGTAGCTTTTACATGTGTATTACCAGTCTAAAGAAAATTCTATTAAACTATTCAAACTAAACAAGGCTTTATGTGATTATTACTCAAAACTTCATGTAGACGTGCTATGACCTCTAGCCATCAATGTCATAATCAAGGGCACACCATCATAACAGTGTTGAATGTTAGCACTGACACTGCTGCTGATCCGCTGTACTGCTTTACTACTTCTTAAAGAAATTTGATATATCTGTGGACTTTCTCTTAAATGTCTGCAAATTGACATAGCACAGCAGCACAGTGAGTAATCGTAGAAAGTTCAATTACCTTTAGTGCCTACATGTGTAACTTCATGGCCATCACGTTAAAAGAGAGAGATACGTGCTTATAGAAGTTACAGAAGAGAATCCCTCAATAAACGCGGAAAGAATTTCCAGCAATATGCCGTTAAAACACCGTTACGTGTAAATAAGGCAGCAGTGAAAGTGAAAGCAGATGTCTCTCTCTATACGTGGCGGTCAGCGTCTGTGTTTACAACGTTAGCTTGCTATTAGCGACGGTGCTAACTGCTAACCAGTTGCTTTCAACACACAGTAGAATACACAAAACTGTGTGGCCGTGTGACACACTCATTACGAACGAACCAGGCTACTAACACTGTATATAACTTAAATTTCACTTCACATGTCCAAACACGATGACCATCTACATAGACCAATCGGAGGCCTCTCCTAAAATAAACACCATAGTCTGTCACGAGGTTACCCTCTTATAGTGACAGAGCCTAATATGACAGCACTTGTATTCTGCTAAGCACCTTTTAACTCAAACCCAGGACTTACATAATATCAGTGTTGGGCAAGCTCTTTTACCAGGGTGGCCGTGGCCCCCAGTGGCGGCGCCATAGCCAAAACCCCGCTTGTATGTGTAAGGATTTACATAGTCGAATCAGAACCGTCAAGTCCTGCCTGTAGTGGACTGATAGTCGAATCATGTGTGTTTTTGTGCGTGGGGGGGGGGGGCAGTGGCTTCACTTTAATCTTGAGAAGCTGCAGAGCTGCAGTCTCTATTCATTCAACTTACACTGTACATTTTATCAATTTCCCTGTGTTGCTTTTAAACTTTTTTATATTTCCCTGTTGCTTTTATATTTTATGTGAAGCACTTAAAGCACTACCTTGTTGTTGAAATGTGCTATACAAATAAACTTGCCTTGCAAATTTTCAGCTAAACTGACCCTTTTTTCTCTCTCCCTCTCTCGCCTGTCATTCACCGTCTTGTGCAGAGTTTTACGTGCATTACTGCTGCCGACAGCTGCGTGCACGTCGCGGTTCATCGAGAGTCTATTTCAAGTAGCCGGCTGTTTAAAAACGATAAAATATTCTTTGTGTGGTTCATCGACGGTGATAAATTATCCGAAAGTCCCGCGAGGTGCCGACCGTGAAGCTGGAGCTCCGTCTCTTCAGGAAGTGTTCCTCTGCTGCCACTGCACACATTAACGCTGACGCCCCAGGGTTAGGGTTAACCATTTTGGATTTATTCACACACTTTAAAAACATTTATTGAAGTTACTCTTCTTTCTTTTATTTACAGCATTAAACGTTGAAATGTTTATTGTAACAGGCTGTATATTAACTTGGAGAAAACTGGTAGTTATGTGTAAAATCAGACATTGAGCACCCCCATATCACCAAAATGGCGTGATCCTTGTTTCACTGCGAAACTTCCACTGTAAGATTGACAGTCGAATCAGGCTCCGCCCATCGAAGCATCAAATATTCGACTATTCGGGGTCAGCCCTGGTGTGTATCTTGCCGCCATTGTGTTTCTTTGCTGTTACAAATTTGTTGTGTGTGGTATGTATATGTGGTTACAAAGTGCTTGACCGTAGTCTGACCCCTGTGCTTTAAATGGACTCACTGTCAGTGATCGTGGCTGTTGGCTGATGGACCTTTTAGTCAATAGAAATGCAGTAACCTTAACATCTTACTCAGCTCCGTCAACGACTCATCTCTCAATTCATCCAGTTCATAACTGTAAGGAACATTTACAGCATTTACCCCGTGTGTGTGTAGAATAATGAACGGTTAAAGGCTGTGAAACCGTGTCACAGCTGTTATTTATAGACTCCTTCCTTCCACACAGGAGCGAGTATACTGTGGAATTCATTATGTGTGCAGTAGGTGTTTGTGTATATATATATCGCTGATCTCTATGAACGTGCACGTCGGCCTGCGCTCCTGCTCCCTGAACGCTTCGATAAATGTTGACCACTGACATTATAAACAAAGCATTTCCTCTGTGCTGCTGTTACAGATGTAAAGCCTTCATGGGACTGTGCAGGCTTCAGAGGCCCTCTGTGACTTCAAGAGTGCTGTAAAATATTTCCAGGAGACACGTATAAAAGAAGTCGGCTTCTGTGACAGGTTGTGTTGGTTATGCAAGGGGAGCAAACATTCAACAGAGACGTTTGTTTCTTTGTTTAGCTTTTGTCAAGCAGGATTTAATCAACTCTCTGTGCCTGGTCGGATGGGGGGGGTCTTTTAATAGGAAATGAACTAAATGTGATGGCTTTCAGCAGAAATGTACAGCAGGTGGTTATTTATAGAACTGAGACTCTTAAGTTGATCAGGAAATTTAGATGGTAGCTGCTGAGTTAGTGTCATGAAACTCATGCTGTCCATGCACCTACCTCATTACTCTAGCTTGAATGATAAATACTGACCCAGCTGGCTGCAAAACAGCTAGTGGGGGAGGAAAACAAAAACTTCGCCGAATGGTGCCAACAGCGCTAACTTCTTCCTCCACAAGCCTGGGATGCAACATATGGTCCCCTCTGCTGAGAAAATATTGGGCTTCCAGCTATCATCAACCAAAGACCTGCTAGGGCAAAGAATAAAGCTGGCAGCAGACACCACCTTCTTCTTCTGTTATTAAACTTTACCCAAATCCATCCCTGGCTTTTCTACGGACAACGGACAATAAAAGGCTTCTGACTTTAGATCCAGTTGTAGACGTCTCGTATCGTGGAATTAAATGCGTCCTTTTTTAAGTGCAGCAACAGAATTAAATGCATTTTGAGTAAAAGCTGCTAAAGTTAATCAGAGTGAGGGACAGAAGGTTTCAAGTGCAAGAAAATGGTTTGACAGAGGCACTTTGTCCTTCCTCAGACCATTTTTGGAGTCAAAAGGCGCTGTTACATTTCCAAATTTTTCCGGGATTATTACGTCAACGCACCGTCTCGCTGTGCTGTGTGATTCTGGAAAGGGGGGTCCGATTTGATCCACCTCTGAGCCGGGAATGTTGGTAGTAACAGAGGTGGAACGATGTCTGTGTGAAAAGCCACAGCTGACACGCCGGAACAGGAGTGACGATTCAAGCTGTTGTGTTACCACTCGCGGCCTTTAATTAACGGTCTAACCTGAAAGTCCACTGACTCCTGCTGCGCCACGGTTTTGTTCCCCAGTCCGGCGTCAACGTCCACTGGAAGTATCTCAGCAGTGACTTGTGGTCTATTTGTCATTTTCACGCTTCTACTACCTTCTCCACTTCTGACCCCGTTTCGTTCAACTTCAACTTCAGGCTGCGTATCCATACGTAGCATTTCAGAATAAGAGCATTTTGCTTGCCCGATTTTGCTGACATGTTTAGATTTTGTTGATTTGATAAACAGTGCTTGCTTCTGTGCTTCTAGTAGTATTTAAATGGTTTCTTTATGTGTCTATTTTAACAATGTTAAACAAATTGTTTTACGATCGGGAATCTGCACAGGGTGCTTTGTTTATGGGGTGGTGATGGCACAATGGATAAGACAAAAGCCTTTGGTGTGAGAGACCTGGGTTCAATTCCCCACTGTGACCCATCTACCATTGTGTCCCTGAGCAAGACACTTAACCTATAGCAACTGTATGTCGCTTTGGATAAAATGTAAATGTAATGTTTTTAAAATTGACCAGATAAACTCAGGCAAACGTGGCGTAGGCGGAATCATTTGCGGGATTACGCTGCAATGTTTTGTTCAGTATGAACGAGCGAATGCGGCATAGTGGCGGGAATTCTTTCTGCGTTCTCTGTGTGAAAGCGGCTATTATCTGTGCAGTTAGGCAGCAGCTACATTAATGTCTTTTGCATGCTTTGATTTTGTTTACTTAAAATATTAAAATGTTAGGATTCAGTCAAATCTGCGATCCAGTGGTGGATGAAGTATTCAGATCCTTTACTGTAAAAATACTCATGCATAAAAGTTCAGTTCATGTTACTAAAAGTATTCAAAGCAGAAAGAAAAATGTCCCGTGTGACTGTTAAACTATTATATAATTAGACTATTGATACTCGTGCATTAATGAAGTTGGTTGAGGTTGAACTATTTTCTATCAGACTGCAACTAATGATTATTTTAATTATGAATTAATCCACTAACATCGTAAAAATTCTGAAAATAGTGAGATAGTGAGCCCTTATAAAGGTTGTTCTGTCAGTCCAAACCCTAAAAATAAAATCAAAACGAAAAGCAGAAATTCTTCACATTTGTGAAGCTGGAACCATGTAATGTTTTTACATGAAAACTTAAAGTACCAGCTGTACTTGGATAAACTGTTGGAGTTTAATTTCTAACAAATCACATTTTATAAACTCTTCATGTGTTTTATGTGTAAAGTAGCTGAAGCTGTCAGATAAATGTAGTGAAGTAAAAAGTACAATATCTCACTCAGAGGTGCAGTAGAAGGAGAAAGTGGCATGAAAAGAAAACACAAGTAAAGTACAAGTACCTCTAGTTTGTATAGTACTTTAGTAAATGTACTTAAATTACTGTCTGCGGCTGGAAAACACGTTAAGTGAGTCTAGTAAGTCTTTTTTTATTCTGAAGTCCTCAAAGCGGAGACCAAACTTCGTTATATAAATGTGATCAGCTCTCAGTGTGTCTGGAGAAATGTCTAATAGGACTTGACGCTGTATAACCCAGCTCATCCCTTTAAATGAGAGACTGCTGATGGGAAACACGTATCACTGATCAACTGAAAGGAAAGGAGGTGACGAGCAACAATCAACCGTGAATCTAATAAGCTACAGATTCTATCACCGTTCTGAGGTGGTTTACTTCCTGTGTTCTTTGTCTCTGATTGACTAAGAAGTGCGTTCACCTGTGTGTCATTGTGAAAATACTTTTTTTTTTAGTACATTCCACAACAGGAGGATTCAGGGACATTTATGTGTATAGTATTTTGTTATGAAAATTAAAAAATTTACAATGATTTCTCCTAGGTGGATGGATTTGACAGAGCAGAAATCTGTTTTTATGGTTACGGAGCTCATCATATTTTTGATTTATTAGACAGTAACAAAAATAAATGCATAAAAAGATGCCATCACAGTGAAACTAAACATTAATCACAACTGTCGAGGATAACACAAGAAAGTTACAAACTTATTTCCTTTGTGGTCCTCCATTGTCGTCTGATAAAGATGGCAAGGATGAGTAAAAAGGTACCCTGTACAATCAACCCTTACAAAACAAACACATCCCAATACAAATAATATAAAATAAAAGAAACACAAATGCATCCACTACAATAATAAATATTCCTTAAGACTACATAAAAACTCAATCTAATGAGCATTTAACAACCGTTCCCCACATGCTTGATTAAAACAGCGATCTGTCAGTCTTAACTAAGGCGGCTTTCACACCTGAAAGTCCACACTATTCGGTTAGTTGTGGTTTGGTTTCACTGCAATTCTGCAATCGCACTGAAGGACTTTACAAGAGACCTGCGTCCTGTGGGCTGCGTCTCCCTGTACTTGACATTGATTGGTTTATTAAGCAGTTCAGCAGGGAGCTTTGACAAGAATAAAAAATGAACATATGCATATTTGCCACTATATTATTAATATTATGGCATTACTACCTGCAGCACCAACTATACTGAAGGCTAGTTCAAATTCACAATTAAACATCCTCGTTGTGCGAACATTATAACGTCGACGACAGAAAAGGAGGAGAAGACAGCAAGCGATCCTTCTGCACTCGTGCCCTTATTTCAATGCATTTCTCAGTGCATTTGTTTGTTTCCGGTTTACACGTCAACCGCCAAACTTCCTGTAAATAGTCTGAATCATGGTTCAGTTTGATCCGGACCGAGACCCCCTCTTTCCGTGGTCCATTGGAGGTTTCACACCTGCTATTTTGTTTCGGACCAAACTGAAAAGTCCGAAAGTCCGGACCAAATGAGGCAGGTGTGAAAGCCCCCTTTGTTCCATTCCAATGCTGCAGTGTACAAAAAAGGTGTTTTGCCCAGAACAGCTCTTAAATCTACCAGGTACTCAGTCTGTGGCACTGCCTCTAGCTGAGTAGCTGTGAGAGTTCCTAATAAGCTTAAAATAATCTTTAAAATACCTCAGCTCATTCCTACGCAAAATCTTTCGTGTTAATCTCAGTTTCAACTGCCTGTTTTACCCTGTTTGACTGTCAGCCATTTTAGATTCTTAAGTTCAGATGCGCCGACGTGGGTCCTGTTGTGGCTGAATTAAATTTCTTTATTTAGAAAATGAGCCTTGCGTGCCAGAAATGTAATTCTTTTGTGATAACTCTTTAACCTGTACTTTCTCCACTAAAAGAACCATCTAAATTACAGCCTAAATATTTAACACAAGTTTTAACTTCAATGTGGTCATGCTGCCTGTCTGATCGGTTCTGTTTAGGTCTCTTTGAGTTTTGTTCATTGGTCTGTTCGGTATCTGTTGTTTAGTCTGTGTTTTAGGCCCATCTCTTGTGTTGTACTGTTTCACCTCGTTTATTCTTGTGAGGATGGTTGTGTTGGTTCTCATTCTGTTTTCTTGTCCTACTACTTAGTCCTGCGTTTCAGTTCTGTATCTTAGTTCATGTCTTAGTGTTTACTCCTGGTCTGTGTACTTCGGTGTGCCTTTAGTGCTGTTCAGTCTGTTTCTGTCTAGTTTGGTTTTGATCCGTGCCTGCCTTCTTCTTCTGTCTCTTTCTGTTATTATCTGGTGTTTGTTTCATGCTTGGTTTCTGTCTGCTATGTGTTAATTGTGATCTCTGCCTGATTAGTTTATGATCATTCAGTGTCGTCTTGTTCTGTTCAGTTATCTTAGTCCGTTCTGTCTTGTGGAGTTGCCTGTGTTTCTCAGTTACTTGGTCTGTCTTGTCTGTTCTGTGTTTTGAGTTCCAGTTAAATTCTTGCCTTGTGTTTTGCAGACTGTTCGTATCTGTCTGTTTTGCCCTGCTGTCTTGCTTGCCTGTCTGTTTAACTGCAACGTTTGTTGGGTTTCCCCTTTGTTCTGTTACACCTTGGATTATTAGTTGTTTTGGACTGTGTTTTTGCTTCTCTGCGGACAACCTCTGTTTATGGATTACCTTGTTTTATTTGTTGGACTCTGTAAGTTTGACTTCTTTCCTTTTGTTAAAACCACTTAAAAACTGACCCCCCAAAAGTAAAAAAACACCTAAAATAACATACCCAAAATGAATCAATTAATACTCCTCAACCATAAGGCCTACATGCATAATAATGGTCTCTTTTGATAGGTCAGAAGCTATGGATTATAAATCCATTATAAATGAAAGTATAACAATTTCCATTCTAGAGTAAATTGAAATGAAATGCAGCATAAATGAAAGATTAAATTCTCGCCCCTAAAAACATTGACATTTTATAGGGAATATCCCTGTGTTATAATGCTGTTTGCACCCCTACACCTGTGAAAAACTATATAATATCTCAACATTACCTGATCAAAGTCTGATGCTAATAAAGTCAAGCAGAGCAGTGTGAGAGGGGCTTCACTACAAGTATGTTTAGGTGGACTCTCCAAGGTGGCCATTTTGGCACCATCTGTGCAATTTGAATTTTCTCAGGTTCCAGACTGTGAAACATATTTAATTTCACTTACTTGTTATAAAACTGTATTCCATCCATCTAAATACAATTGTTTTGGGGTTTGTTTTGAAAAATCTACCAGACCTCTATACATTTTCCCATCAAAAGAAAACCTTACAAAGGGAATGAAGTTTGACTGCAACTGGAGCAGATTTATTTTCAAAAACACACCAAAACGTAACTGTAAAAACAGAGATAATAAAAAAGCCAAAGTGAAAAACACAGGTATAAGCAACAACTATTTACAAAAGCCTGCTGGCAATAACTATATCTATCTTTCCAATATTTGTGGCTGCTGTATCTCTAATAGCTGTCATGCCACAGCTGGAAACAATTTTTACTTTAAGGCACAGAGGGACCTGGCACTTCCTGCAATACACTGGCGTCTTGACCCTCTGGATGCCAGCTTGCTGGCACCTCTTGCAGTATTTCCTCACTATTGTAGCATCACTCCCATAATACATTGGCATGCAAGTGGGAGGTGGTGGGGGTGCTTCTGGTGCTGAGCCTGCAGCAAACTCCAGCATCTCTGCAGCAAGCTGTTCCCTAAAGGTCTTCTGCGTATGCGGCTTTGACATGGTGGGATCCTTCTTCACCTTGAACAGCTCCTTATGAAGTATGAAAGTATTCACCACTGCAGTGTCTATGAAATTATAAAAAAAAGTCTCTTATACCATTTCATAGTTTTATTTTGGACACTGTATTAGCCAATCAAAGCATCTGATAAATCAACTCCTCCCATGCTTTTGTTGTAGGCTACTACAGCATCAGGAACAGGGATGTCTTTTGTTTGCCACACACCAGCCTCTTTGATTTTTCTCCTCGCGGTCTTTCCACTGTACGCTTCGAGCACCGTGGAGCACATGTTCACCTCCCGGGTGTCCATCCACTTTACATACAGCAGCTCGTCTTTTCTAATCCAACCCAGATCCCCCTCGGAGCCTTTTTAGTTAGGTCGTTCTGCGTTGTCTGTGGAAAGCCTACACGGTTTTTGCGAATGGTCCCACAACAACCAATGTTCTTTTTGTGTAAGTCCGCAAAGAGGGCTGGTATAAAAATTGTCCACAAACAAAAGTGTAGCCACCACCAAGCAGACGAAGCGACCGGAAGTGTAACTCAGATTGTACTCCATGTGTATGCCGTTTCAGAATCCGCAACTACAAAAAGTTTGTAACCCCATTTTGTTGGCTTGTCTTTCATGTACTGCCTCATGCTTATTCGGGCTCTGGACGCCACCATCCTCTCGTGTATTGAGATATTCTGATGGGGCTGGAAGTGGGCTTTACAGGCAGCCACTATCTCAGAATACAGGGGCGTTATTTTGAACAGCCTGTCAAATTTGTCAGCGTTTCTGTTCTGCTCATTTTCTTCGTCTTCCTTTGGGTCACTCAGGTGTAGCGACCACAAGATTGCTTCGAAGCGGCTATTTTGTCCCCAGGAAAGTGAAAGTTATAGGGGAATGACTTTCTCCAATAATCTGACCGGTGGTGCACACGAATGAGGCCTGTAAAGATTATTATTATTGTCATGAAAACAAAAGTCTTTCACTGTCAGCACCTTCCAGGAGAATTTAATTCCAGCATGTAAATGTTTGGCAGCTTTGGCATTTGTATTGTCAATAATTGTCCGGATCACAGATGCACTAAAAAATAGCTGGAAAAGGGCAAGGGATGTGTCAAACGAAGCAGATGTGTCAAATAAGGGGGGTTGGTTTGTTGTCCTTATCATCTCTGCTGTGCCATGATAGTTGTGGCCGATCTGTACTGGCAGACCTACTTCGACCACGTTTGCTTGGTTTTGCTGACTTCTGCAGCACTTTACCTTTTCTCTTAGGTGGCGTCTCTGCAGGCGAGTCAGACTCAGATGAGGGTTGCTGATAGGTGGGGGTTGTGGTGGGTTGCTGAGCTGTTGATTGCTCTGGGTGTGGCTGAGGGGCTGAAGCTCGCCACATGGACCGGGTTACTTTATGCTGAGAAGTGGGGGGGTTGTGTTGATGATGCCGGTTACACACTATTTATTACGTGAGGCAATATCTCGCCAACCGATTTGGATGATTGACACCCCTGTCAAACCGTCAGAGCCAATAGAATAGAGGGGCATCCATGTAAAGAACAGCATTGGCCAACCACAAGCAGGCAAATGCATTCGTGCGGCTAGCATGCAAAACCCCCTTTTTTTTTTATTTCCCTTCCTGTTTCCAAAGTGGAAAATGAATCAAATCAAAGTGGTACTGGGGCATTGGAATAATTGCAAACAACAGCGTTGATACGGCGTTTGATCACAAAACAGCAAGGTAAGACCCAATATCGTAGTGTTGGATAAAAAACGTAAGCTTTTATCCATTGTTCTCTGGCGTTCTTTACTCCGTGAGTTTCGGCCGTACAGTGACGCTATTTACACTGTTGGATTCTGTGGAGCCTCCTGATTAATTTGAGGGATTGTTTGTGTAGGATAACGGGAGCGGTATCTACGGTGTTGTGACTGAAGGCATGCACTGTATTCAGACAGAACATATGTTATTAATATAAATTATTTAGTTGCTTGTTGTTTGATGGGTGTTTTTGTTGGTAAAAATGGTTAGCATGAGCTTTTAGCCGAGTTGTATCTGGACACAGTGATCTGTAGGATAGTTAGGTTGCACTCACAGTCTATGGAGCAGCAGTGTTTATAGCGGAGTTATAAAGACACACACCGGACCCGATATCGGGGAGGTCCGTTCCCAAGGGGTTAATAAATTCTGAAAGAGACTGAATCTGTCCCACCTGCTTGTCCTGCATTTGGGTCCTAAAACCTGTTCCTGCCTGCACACACGACAAACCCTAGTTTTCCCTAGATGCAAAGATAATTTATTCTCCATCAGCCATTCACTTATGTTCTTTAACTCATCACTGAAATGGTTGGCAATAACTCCGAGGATTTTTAGATGTTTTTCTCATTTGGATTGATGGACTACTCGCCCGTTCTGTTATTGACAATCATGCTGTATGTTTTGGACATTCAACATCCTGCTCAGCTGCGAGTGTTCACCCGTTTGTTGGAATAAACCTCACATACCTCTGCCTTGTGCGTCTGCATTTGAGCCTGGAAGCCCTGTTTTGCAGATTTTTCCTGAATCGTATTGAAAGTTGTATTTTGACGTGCATTTAAATTTGAACTCCTTTATGTTGAAATAAAAGCGTTTATGGGGATTTCTGTGCACATCTTTTAAAACGGCCCCAAAACATTCACTTGTTTCTGCTTTCTGTTTGTGACTGATAGAAACTAAACCACAGTCTCAAACCACAAGTAGACAGTTTGCATGAACAGAACATCAGCGAAAACTAAGGCCATTAAAAAGTATTAAAAAGAGTGGCCGTTTTGATAAAAGTTCAGGTCAAAGCTTTAAGTAAAAATATATTTAAAAAGGAAACGCCGACAACGCCACCTAGGGAATAGCTACTCTGAGCCCTAGGATTCACACACAGGTTCTTTTTTAATCTGGGTTAGAGCAGAGCAGAAACCACACAGGCTAAAATAAACTTAATTACTAGAATTAAAAATAGTTTAAAAAAGGCCTAGCTAAAATCAATGTGCTGACACAGACCTGGTCCTCTCTGCTGCCAAATTGAAATACCCGAAATGCAACTCAGGGTTTTCCTGGGCAACAGTCACACTGTCAGCCCAGGCCTGAGTGAAATCGTGTTGGCGGACACTGGCTAACGCAGTCGTCTGTACTTGCGTCGCTGTTGGCTCCGTTAACGGCAGCTCCCACGGTCGCTCGCCCGCTGCTTCGTCTCGGCTGCTGCGCCTGTTCCGTCCGACCGGCTACTTCCCTACAGATCTCTCGTTCACTGCTGCCCTCCTGTCTGCACCTGTTGCTCATTGTCTCTTTACCATGTAGGCAGAGGTGTGCGGCATTCAAAGACAGTCTTGCCAGTTCGTAAAACTTAAAATCACGCACATGCATTAAAACACACCAATAGTTAAAACACAACATGCTAAAACACCACTCTACATGCAATAAAAACACAGCACAGAAATAAAACCAGATGCACAAAAAATAGTCAGCCATTTTCTGGGCCTGTCACAAAAGCCTTAATCGCCATTTAACAAGGTATAATATTCTGAAAATACTTTTTTCAATGTGAAAATCCTGTCTGTCCAAAAGTTTGTTTGCTAAAAGTGTAGATGAACGTATTTATTTATAATGCGTAGCCAAAAACACTTGACAGGCAGTGAGTGGCGACTGTGTGATTCGTCTCTAACGTTAGGCGCAGGGATCTATCGAGCGCCTATTTCACTCTGAAACGCTCCAATAAATAGATCCATGCGAACTGGAAAATCTCCCACCCAGCCGGACCCTCAATGCTAATTGTCCAAAACATAGTTGGAGTGGCGATCAGGAGTAACGGGATTAACTCGGTTGGCTGGTCGCTCTGTGGCCACTTGAACAGCTCTGACAAGACAAGAGCGAGATGCGCCGCCAGCGGCTGAATCAGTAAGACAGAAGACAACAGGGAACATTCGAGGAGCGTGTGGGTTTGGCTAACGTTAGTCGGCTGTTTAGCTAAATCGGCGCTTTTTAGTGAAACAAATTCAACTTTTCGTAAAGCCGATGCTCTCGTCAATGTCACCGTCTGTGAACAGATCAATCACACCCTGGATGGCGTGGGATTTAAAAAAAAAGTTTGATGTGCTGCAACAAACTTTATAAATGTTCAACACAATGTTCTGCATAAACAGTTATGATTATTGACGAGTTAGTAGCCTGGAGCATTTTTCTTGTACAAAGTTAATGAATAAAAAACAACCCCAAACTGATGCAGCTGTAATTTGAATTAATATTATACGAGTGGTAAGTTATATACTATTATATTGAATATAGTAACATAATATATTAATATCAAACTTACAGTTTACTATTAAATTAACAATATACTTTTAATTTAATGTTATAATATTATACCTATCCAGTCACTGAGACCAGTTCCTCCTCCAGGTTGTGCCTGTGCTGCACCGTCTACACTACTTACGTTATTCATCACTCAGTTTATTCTCTTCATCTTTGTTGTAGGTGCTGAATTTTCCTGTATATCCTCTGTATTGTGTTTGCATTTGCGAAGCAGCCATCAGGCTGGTTTCACTTCATCACTTCTTCATGTTGGTGAAGACAAACCTGCTCTCAACGCCTGAACTTTCTGGGAAATAAATAAGGTGAACCGAGGCAACTTAAAGAAAATGGGAGACCTTTTACAATCCCACCCTCACTGCAAGTGATTAATGCTGATTTATTTAAAGAAAAAGTCACATTTTGTGCAGCTTTAAAATATGGCAAATGTAAAAATTAAAATGATGAAAGGAATATATCTGACAAACCGCTCAGCACAATCGTTTAAAAACACACTTTCACCCGCGGTAAATTACACCGTTAGTGTGTGCCCACTTCAATCTAACCTTACATAAGCTCATAAGCTTTTGATTGCTTTCATTTGCATTTATTACATAAAGACACCGCAGCTCTGAGGCGCTGCTTCCACACTGAAACTGATGAATCAGATGTTTTACTTTTTGAAAAAGCTTTCGCTGCTTGCCACCTTTTTGTGCAAAGCATATAAATACTGCCCTCTAGTCAAGGAACGGCGTCATCAATACGAGCGAGAGCGCTGACCTGCAGTCGTGCTAAACCCTGGCGCCGATAACGAATGACGGGCAGACGGTTCTTTCAGGCCGGGCTCAGAACGAGGAGGTCTCTTCTTTGGTACATTCACACATGAGTAACGTGACAGCTGTGGTCACACAGCCAGCTCGTTTATTTCACACAAACGAAAACTCCTCGCCTCATCTCAGCACTAAATTGTGTGGGTTGATCCGCTTAACGGTCTGACGGAAGCAGGGATATTAGTATTAATTGCACGCCAAGGCAGCAAAAACACACAGAATCCCCAGCACACACACATCTCAGTCTCTTTTTATTTTTTTTTATCTCATTTAAATATTCTCATTATTGTCTTTTAAATTTTTCTGCACTCTTAAACAACCACCGGGATCTAGAGACATCCTTTCAGACTCTCTCTCCCATCTTTTTATATTCTGCCATCATCTGTTATTTCTGTTTTTTTCTGCTCCTTGTCTCTCCATTCAGCAACAGACCGGCTGATTACAGTCACAAACAGGTGCCTCTGTTGTTGACTGTGCTCGGTGAGGTGAAGGTCACCACTCGTCTCTCTGGTTCGTGGAAAATGTTGCGTGGATGAATGGCCATTATAACTCTTCTGAAGCAGCTGTAATTGCACACATTTTTTTTCTACTTTTCCTTTCAGTCAGAATTAAACTTGACTTGCAGTCAGAAAACAAAGTCAGAATATAGGTGTGAGGTACTGTGATGTTTAACGTCCAAACTGCAGATCCCACTCACCACCAAGCAACAACTCGTCAGCTCTTATGATATATGTTGTATATCATGGAGGATCTGTACTGTAACAGGTGCTACATATTGCAGATATTTTGGGATTAAACATATTTAAATAATCAATATTGATATTATATCTTGACATTATATCTGACTTCCCGACAAGAGGAAGGTACCGGTGTTACGAAGATTTATGCTGCCTTGTTGAAAAATGCTACTGTAGCACAAATCGATTCACACTGACCCTAACATACACAACATACAGGACATACAGGTTTGTTTAAAGTAATAATTTACATCTTTTCAGGTAAAAAGGTGCAATGAAAAAAAGATTTTTCAGATATTGGTCACTGTTGATTTATGGGCGTGGAAACGGAGACCAAGATAGTGGGTCATGCACAGAACCGCAAACTTATAGGCAGCCAACAGAACACCGGCACATAAAGTACAAAGTGGCATTCGTCCACCTTTGTCTGTATGTGTTCAACAAATAAAATGGGCAGACTGATCGGAGGTTAGATATTTAACCACATGGTCCCTGGCACCTATTTCCAGGAAAGACGCCTAAAATAAATCAGTAATATCTCCTCAACCAGTAGCCTGTACTACGAAGCGAGGTAACTTCAGGAGTAACTTCCCGATTAACTCGTGCTGCGAAAGGTGGAATAGGTGTTACTGGAGATCTGTTGCCATGGTGATTTACGCTGCATCTCTAAACTGCCCCAAGCAGGATATCTGAGTGCATTAATAATGCATTACATTTACATAGCACTTTATCATGGAGACTCGCTGCACAGTGAAGGGGGGGGGCTCATCTCAACCACTTCCAATGTGTAGCACCCACCTGTGTGATGCACGGCTGCCATTTAGCACCGAACGCTCACCACACATCACTTCTTCGTGGTTAACTCAAGGTCACCCTGTAGACGTGGACTACACAGCACATCTGTACTCAGTGTTGCTGATGAGAAGTATTAATACACACCACTTCATAAAAAATGTTCATAAAAAAGATTTTATCCTGACTTGTTCCACTGCCGTTGCAATGCAGTTCTGAACACAATCTCGTTCATACAGCGAGCCCTGCAGCCTGTGTGATTTTAGGGAGGAGATCTTAATTAACGGGCCAGTTTCAGAGATGTAGCCCATCTGTAGGCTGTAACTGAATAATAAGTGTTTTCACATATTTAGATTGACTATTTTACGTGTCCAAAAAATACGGAGCCAGGGTGGAGTTTCTTAAACCGAGAAAAAAAATCCTAGTTGAAAAGTGTCAATTGTGCAGGAACAAAAATCGGAAATTCCCTGAAATTAACGTCACAAAAAATCCAAATCACTCTGGTGTGTTCTCCACAGCGAAGTCTCTGAGGTGCATGATAGTGATTGTGGGCTAAAGTCGTGAGTATTTCCTTACTGCTAAATCTGTGCTAAATCTTTCCACTAGTGATGGCAAGTTCGAGTCTTTTGACAGACTCGTTCAAATCTCGTTCATTAAAATGAACAAATCTATTTTTGAGTCATTTCGTTCATTTGAACTAGGCTGGTTATTGCGGCGCTGCAGCCCTCTAGTGGGCGATTAAAAAACATCGCTGTTCTCAAACACGGAAGGCTGCCTGGTTTGCTTATTTGCACAAATTCACCTCTTGATTACTGTATATCATCATTATATAAATTTGCAGTAAATATATTGAAGTAATAAGCTTGATGCACTATATGAAGAAACACTCTTATTAAAATTAAACTAATTTCATTATAATCTGGATCGAGCCACCAAGTTCTTAAAGAACTCCAGCACAGAGAGAGGAACAGAGAAATATTAACACATTATATAAAGCAGCAGTTTGGCAGGTCTGGACGCAGAATGGGCCACATCAGGTCCTGATTCTGCAGACAGAGAAACACACATGAGCACGTCGCTCTCAAACACTGCAGGTTGTTCAGCAGTCAGGAGCTGTGAAACAACAGCACGGCTCTGTTGGGAAATAAAAAGGAAAAGTTACGTTGCGTTCTCTGGCGGACCGGATCAGCTGTTAGCTGTTTACAGGGCTAACGCTAACGTTGCTACGTGGCTGTGTTTTAATGTTTTAATGAGCGGGTCTGTCTGTTTTGGAGAGGAGACGACCTCGGAGGTAATTCGGCTCCAGGTAGAACCCGGTCAGGGCTCTGAAGTGGACCCAGAACAACTCTCATCAGCTGTCGGCTGTAAACACTAGCAGGACTAAAGTTAAAGCTATAAGTTAGCACAACTTCACTGCGCTGTAATAACGTTATGCTTTATTAAATGTCACAAAATAGATGTTAGATATAATGTCAGTCCAGTGACTGTTGCCTGACAGCCGACCTGCCTCATTCTCCGGCGCCGGCAGTCACTCAGCCTCCCGAGTGAACGAAAGACTGAGGAGGACCCATGTGAGCGCTGAACGAGTCCTTCATTCCTGCTCCACAGTAGCTGTCGACTCACACAGACCCACAGCTGAGAGTCGTGAACTAATCAGTTCTGTTTCCGGTGCTGACGGAGCCCACGCCGCTGCCGTGTGACGAGTGGACGTAAGAGTCCAAGATCCTTCACGCATGCGTGAAAATGAACGAATCACTCGCTGAGACAACCCGTTCCTCCCGAGTCATACACACGACGAACGAAACGTTCTTTGGACAACACAACACTAGCAATGGAGAGACGGTTGAGTATGAGACGAGGAGTCTGTGTGTCAGCGTTGCGCCGCTGTTGCAATGTAGCGTTATGTGAATGGAAACATCCGACATGCTAACGCACATTAAACTTAAACTAAAAAACTAACATCACCCAGATGCGCCGATCACGGGAACAAGGAAAAAACTAACCGGAGCCCAACTACTTATCCCCGCTGCACAAACCCAACAGGATGAATAATCAAATTACATCTAGCCATGGTGGAAGTAATTGTAACGCCTCATACTGCACACTTTGTTTGCATTTTGATTTCACCCCCTAAGAGTTCTTAGTGCACAAATATTGGATTCATTTCATAGGTGTCATTTACGCTGGGGACAGGTCTCCATCACTTTTTTTGAAGCATTTGTTAAATATGTTCTGAAAATGGCGGGAAACAATAAATGTTCCTAAACCAAATGAAAATGCTTTAAGAGAGGTTTATTTGCACAATAACATGCAATGCCATTTAAATATAGAAGAAACAAATGTGCATTGTCCCAAAAAGTTTAAGCTAAAATAACAAGCTGCTGAGTGCTGCATTATATTCTGTTTGAATTGTCATCCATCTCTGCAACACTTGGCGGCTTCCTTACAAACGTATTAAATACAGATGCTGTTACTCTCACATGAAACTGCTTGTAGGCTTCTTACATCACATTGCGTGTAGTAAATAAATGTATTTGCATGTTACCCTCCCGTTACTTCATTGTTTATTGTCCTCAGTGGAGGAAATTTGCTTTCACAGTCTGTACAGAGAGCACCTTCAATATGAATTACATATTACTACACACAAACTATGCAAAATACACACACACACACACACACACACACATATATAGACATATATGGACAATATACACACATCTACACATAATACACAATATAACTGAAACGCCCCAAACTGCATATTCATTAAGGCAAAAGTAGTAAATGAACAACATTTCATGGTTCACAGATGTGAAGATTTGCTGGTTTTCCTTTAAATTATTGTAATTTCTTTGTGATAATGTTGATCTTTGTACTGTTGGTTCACCAAAGCAAAGCATTGTGAAGGCGTCACTGTGGGCTCTGGGTAACTGTGATGGCAATTCTCACTATTGTCACAATGTCAAATATCGAAAATCAGCAAACTGATCCAGAATGAAATTAATCATTAGCTGCAGTCTGATAAAAAACAATTTCCCTTCAACAACTACAGCAGTGAAATCCTGTTTTTACATTAATGCATGAGGAATAATAATAAACTAATATAAAAAAGTACAACAATCACAGGACATTAAGTACTTTTACTTTTAATACTTTAAGCACATTTTCCTGACATACTTGCACGACTTTTACCTGCAACAGAGTTTTTTCACAGTGTTGTATTAGTACTTTTACTTAAGTAAAGGATCTTAATATTTTGTCCACCACTGCTGAAATGACCAGAAGCGTCCCGAGTGCCCGAGCACACGCAGCTAACCTTCGACAGGAGCCGGGCCCTTTGTGATTGATGACTTTAATACAAAAGATGCAATAAAGCAGAACTAAATACAAAATTAGCCATAATGGTATTCCACATTATTATACTTCATTATTGCTTTCCAAAGTGGCAGATGACCCATATAATTTCTTTTTTGCAGCGTATTTATTTAACCCTACTCTTGTGTGTTGGGGTCCTGGAGGCCCCGGGGCCAACTTCATCAGCTCAAAAAACACTCAGCAGTGTTTTATGGGCTTCAAACTTCATGACTTTTAAGAATTTTATGAGACTTGCTGATGAAACGTTTCAGAGGCCTGCTACAGAAAATGACATGTTACTTCTGTTTGGGGTCTCTGAGAGCTGACAGGACGTCTTCAGCAGCACCGTCCGTCTCAAATCACAAGGAAGAGTTCTGTTACTGGAGTTCACTGGGGTCTAACTGTTTTCAAATCAGGGCCGGCCCTCGCCAATTTGCTGCCCTAGGCAAGATTTCACCTGATGCCCCTGGATTTTTGTTCATAAACTTACACAGAAACAAACTGCACAGGTTTGTCTTGTTTTTCTTTATTTTGAAAATATTTTGGAAACACAAACACACAACGTATTATAGATACAATATAAATATGTATATATTATGTTATTGCAGAAAAAACTATATTACAGAAACCTTGCTTTCCTTGCCTTTCTTACAGCATATGTAACATTCCAAAAATTATAAATAAGACCATTGCACAAAAAATAAATAACTATTCTATTCTTGAGCCATTGTAGATCTCAGGTAGTTTTTAATCAGTTTGAGCTTAGAGAAGCTCCTTTCAGCAGCAGCGACTGTCACAGGTAGAGTGGCAGAGATTCTCAGAGCGACCCACATATTGGGGAAAATTTCCATCAGCTTCTTCTCGTGCAGGAAAGTCAGGAGCTCAATGTTTGTCATAATTTTTGATGGCAGATGTGGAAAGTTTTGCATTTCTAATACAAGTTTCAATTCAAATTAGCGAACGTTACAGGCATCGTGATCGTCGAACTAACTTAATGAAACACAGATAAACTGATCACACATCATTACCTACCTCTGTCTTTTTCGCGTTTTTCTTCCTCTTCTCTTCTTTTTTTTCTTCCCTGGGCACCAGATGGTTTCGGTCTTTTTGACATAATGACAACTTGTCAGTGTTAGTGAATTCGGCCATCCGTCACTCGCAATCACACACAGGTAACGGATGGGTTTTTTTTCAGCAGGGCGGGGGCGATGGAGATTGATGCGTCACTCAGTCGGACCGGGGGGATCGGGGATTCAGGATTCTCCCGGGATTCACGATCGCTTTAATCCATAATATTTTAGTTGTATTAGTAATAAAAAAAAAATTATAAAAAAAATAATTTGGCGCCCCAAGGGGTGGGCGGCGCCCTTAGCATTTGCCTATTCCGCCTATGCCCAGGGCCGGCCCTGCTTCAAATATAAGTAGAAATAAGATATAGTATAGTATAGTGGATATAAGTAGAACTGTTGCCTGCAGACTCTTATTCTTGTAAACTGCCTTCTGATCCAGAAATATTAAAACAAATGTCTCACATGTTGCTGCCACGTTCTGCAGCCCAGTTCCTGTGTTTCCTGCATAGTTGAGTCTCGTGGTCGCAAGTCTTCCATGAAGGCCGCTTAAGACCAGACTTCTCCGGACAGCAGGTAGTGGACCAGGGTCTGCCTGTTTCCTGAGGGCACTGCTGGACATCTTCGGCCTCAGAAATCATACTGAACAAACTTGGTTGGTTACAGTCACGGGCTGATATGATGGGTCAGCATTTAGTTCTCGCTGACTTTTCAAAAAACTATGTGAGAAAACTACTAGAAATTTTTAAAAAAAAACGTGTAGTTGTATTCAAATTATATGCTCTTCTTCTTCTTCTATCCCCTTACAAATATCTTGTATTGATTTAACTTTTGTTAACTCCCACTTTTCCTAGGTATTTACCACATTGATGCAATATGTGCTATTAGCTCTTATTGCTGCTCTGTGTTGTCAGTTGTAGATCTCGTGCTGTTGTTTCTTAAATGTAAGTCGCTTTGGATAAAAGCGCCAAATGACTAAATATAAATTCAGCTTGTTTGTCCGCTATCTTGGCTACAGGCCTCGTAAGCTGCGGCAGCTGCATCGAGTCACCATCGATGCTGCCTTCAAAACTGTCCGTTACTGGGGCAGTTTTGAAAGCATCTTTCGAGACAAGAACCGTTTGGAACACTTGACAGAGATGCTCTCAAGTCTTTGAGCTGGAGTCCAAGTCAAGTCTCAAGTCTCTCGTGGTTCTTACGAATGTTGTATCACCTGCTGCATTCAATCCAGTTTGGTTATAAAACTGCATGGCTATGAGGGATTCTGTAACTGTAACCTGTTTTTAACTTACAGAGCACAACCATGTAGCCTAATGTGCAATGCAATTATTGACAGCTTATTAAATACTGTTAGTCAACACACTCCCCAGACTCTCAAACCCAGTGTAAAGTTAACCAAATAAAACTGTGACTTTGCATAGTCAACAATAAAGCTGTAACCTGTTTTTAACTTGCAGAGCACAACCGTGTAATGTGCAATGCAGTTAATGACAGCTTGAACTACTGTAAGTCAACACACGCTGCAGACTCTCAAACCAGTGTAACGTTATAAATAAATAAAACTGTAAGGTTACATGATCAACAATAAACTTGTAACCTCTTTCCAGCCAATGCAATAATTAACGTGACAGCAGCCAGCGGGACGTAAAGGATTACGTTAATCAGCCACCACAAGTTCATTTATATTTTCATAACGGACGACAGTCGGAGTTAACCTCTCGTAGGTCGTAGCTGAAGCAAGAAGCAAGCTAACGTTGGCTGGTCAATGCTGAGCTAAACATGTTCACTAACCTCAGGTTACTGACCTATTTTGTGTTCTTCTTTGTTCGGGTCTTGCTGTGTGAAGTTTTAAAGCCTAAGTTTATGATGAACGGCTCAGCAGCCGCCGCTGTTTGTTGTCCTCTTTCACATGCAGCCGTGCAGCAGATGCTACGTGTTGCGTAGGCAAGTTATAGGTAACACAGGGAGGGAATAACAGCAAGGTCATCAGGCGTTTACTAAAAATAAACATTGCGTCTTCGAGTCCGAATCGAGTCTGAAGTCACTGTGTGTCCCCTAACTCGAGTCCCCATCTCTGGCCCTTGATGCCTCGCTGTCCTATTAAACACCTGCTGAGACAGAACGCTGCCCTCAGTCTCTGACAGTAAACTGTCTTCAGCAACTTGTTAGCTGAGTTTGGCAGTTCCTCCTACACAGCTGTTTCTGTTTCACTTAACGATCGTGTTTCCACCTACACATTGAATTTATGATCATTAGCACCTGTTTGGTGTAATTGTTTAATCATGCACCTGATGATATGCCTACAAAATCCCTGACTTTGTGCTTGTTGTACTTAGAAAAGGCAAAGGGCGGTCACAGCAGACATCGATGTTTCTTCTGTTCACTCCCTTTTTGCATTTTACTGTATGTTTGCCCATGCATATTCACATGAACATTTATTGTCACTTCTGTATTTCAGAATCAGAATACTTTGAAATTCTTTGTCACAGATACTCGCATGGCAAAAAAGGAATAGAAATTGGTCTGTAGAGATCAGAAAGTATAAAAATATAACAATAAATGTTTACAGTAGCATACAGTATTAACAGAAGTATAATGATAAATAGTAAGAATGAATAAATAGTGTAGTAATAATGAGTGCTGGTCGTGTTGAGGTGGAGTAGATTAAAAATAACCGAAGCAGCAAATTTGCAAGTTCAGTTTGTGTCAAAAATAAAGAGTCACCACTTCAGTACTTTTCCACAAATTTTGTTTATATATATCAAAAGAAAAGACATGAAATGCTTGAAACGATCATTATTATGTTTTAACAAGCAGCAGTAGGATCAGTGGGACCCGAAACACTGAGGAAGAAACTAAACAGCGCTGCTTTCTGCGTCTCCCTCTGTCACAACATGTACGCCGCATCGCTCGCCGTCAAACGCATACACACACCAACACACACACGCGACTCGACAAGGGCAACACGGAGGAAGCAGCTGAGTGTGGAGGAAGGTGGATTATTTTCCCGCACCGCCACATGAACAGAAGCAATCAGTTTCCTCCTCAAGGTGTCGGATACACTAATTACGTTGCACCGAGGACGGTTTGAAATGTATAATCCCTCTCCCACACGCTTCCTCGTCTGCGTTTATTTAACAATTTCCCCCAAATATCATTAAAAGTGTCACAGCGACGGTTTGCGAAGGAATGCAGAAACCCCTGAACCACCTGGACGTTTTTAGTATTTGTTATTGGCGAGGAGAGGAGCTGATTGACTGGTGGGTTGACACAATGACTGAATAAAATGGGAAATGGAACGTGACGGAAATGCAAGGGCAGGAGCGCCGGGAGCTTTCTGCTCCCTCGGAGCACAAGACTGAACTTAGTTTCACTGCTTGTTACTCCTGCAGAAAGAGCAGGTCGGGGAGTGAAACAGGTGGCCACAGCGGCTGTTTGCCACGCGTGCACATCGCTGTGCTTTTGGGGTTAATTGCGAGAAAGCTGGGCTCGTTAGGGGACGGCTGCCAGTTTAAATCCCTTAACAGGCCTGGGAAAGTAAGTGAGACGCTCTCCTTGTCGCAGCACACTGTAGCTCCCCTCGGCTGTTATTTAAAATGTGTTGCTTGTCGACTCTGAGTGTGTGTTGAGCTGCTGTAGCTCGTCTGAGCAGGTGTATCTGCTAGAAATGTCTGCAAATGGGAACGCTAACAGCGGTAAAGAGTGAAAATAACACCCAGCCGCTGTCTAACTACCTGTTTTGCAAGCTGCATCTGTAAAACATCACTTGTCCTGTGTCTACGATCTGACTGTGTTGGGTTTACTGGACACATAAAGGTTATAATGCATCTATTTGTAGCATTTAGATATATTTAATTGAAATTAAACAAATAGTGTGCATATGGTGTACATTTCTACATTTTTATTAAGCTCAGCAGCAGCTGTGTCACTGCTCTGTGCTGGGGTTTCTCTTTCAGGCAGAAAAATGTCCAGAGACCATTACAAAAAGTAAACTCATTTCTAAACCAATCTCTAAGAGCAGCAGTTTCTCAATTTGGCATTTTGTTTTAACACCAGGTGTGTATCTCTGTGGAGGCAGTTTGGGTTTGTCTGCTTTATTGAGCGTCTAGGATTTCTGTGTTTGCTTCCTGCCCACATGGACTCTGGTGATAAGAGCAAGGGCATTCCCTGAAAATATTTTCCCCTGGGTGTTATTTTGCCCTCTGCTCCTCTCTGTTCCCGTCAGGTCTGCTGCTGATGTCATTCCAGTTTGTCTGTTTTTGCGCCTCTATCTCAAACTTGGAATATGACAAATGACACTGTGAGCCAGAACCAGTAAACGATCATTCTTCAGTCACGCACATACATTTGCATTGTTATCTGCAGCGCTTCATTATAAGGGCATCTGCAATTATTGTGATTCATGACTGTTTACACATTTTACTGTGAATATGAATATGAAGGTTACGCTTGAGAGATACATCAGCTCATTGCCTCAAAGTAAAATATGTTGAATCTGCTTCTGTTAATGTGGATTTTCCCCAAGAGCATCCGGGAAATATTCAACGTGTTAAGTGTTTTATACTGTCGGCTGAAATGTTCTCAGTCCTCACTGTTTTCTTTTTCTCCTAATACATACCAAATGTGCTCTTGTTCAATGAGCTGAGCCACAGGTGTTAACTTGCAAACTAGATATTAAGGTCATCGTGTGATCTCATCTGCCGACTGCAGAGGTGCCCATTAATCCGGCGGAAGTTATTTGAAATCGTGACTTCTTGTATGTCGTTGTTTTTTTTCTAACAAAGTTATTGTCTCATCCATCAGGTGGCATCAACAAGCAAAGTAACCATCAGTACTAAACAGACCGTGAGGAATCTGTGAATGTGATCAAGTCTAAAAACAACACGTGTGATCATCTCATTCCTTCAAATTATGTTCCGTCGTGTTTCAACTTCTGTCTGTAATCAGATCTTTACCCAGTTCTTTATGGGCGAGCTACAATCTAAATACAATGAGGCTCAATACAAGTTTATTTATTTATCATATCTTTATATTACCAGGCAAGTTATTTAAAGAACAGATGTTTGTTTATAATAACGACCTGGCAGGCGTCCTAAAAGGAACAGGTACAGGGATTAGATAAAAAAACATGAAAAGCAAGAGACGCAGGACGACAACAAACCGTCAAACCCAGACAGAGACGCCAAGAAACCAAATGAAAGAACAAAACATTTTAAAAACTCAGACAGACGTAAAGATATGTTGATTAAGAGAGAATGCGGTGCTTATTTAACCGTAAGTCTGTGTGTGAGTCTTCTACGCCAGCTTATCTGTGCAGAGGCTGGCATTGGGCGAAAGGCGGGGTACACCTGGACAGGACGCCAGTCCATCGCAGGGCAATTTAGAGTCACCAGTTTACCTGAATGTGTTGGTGCTGTGGGAGGAAGCTGGAGCACCTGGAGACACCGGGAGAGCATGCAAACTCCACACAGAAAGGCATGGGACGAGGTTCGAACCCAAGACCTCCCTGCTGTGAGGGGACATGTGCTGACCACTGTACCACCGTGCTGCACGATGTTGTGTGTGCGTATGTGGAGACTGTTATTTGAGAACATGGAGACAGTCAGTCAGAAAGAGACCTCGCTGTACTCGCGCTGGACATTTTGAGTGTTCACACACAACGCGATAAGCGAATGAACACAGCCCGCGGATACTCCAGCTGTATGAACCCAAAGTATAAACCTTTTGAACCTGTGATTTAATTGCAATAAACAGATCAAACCGATGCCGAAATAACCACAATATGATGCAGATTAGTTACGTATGAATTCATTCAGGCTTTGTCAGGTCTGTCAGCAGGACAGCAACTTTTAAAATGTTTGTTTTCTGAATGGAGTTTGGATCGATCAGGGCTATGCTTTGCTAACCAGTAAAGTACAACGACAGCTAAATAAAGTCACAGATATATGTTTTCTGAACTCACCATGTAGTTCTACTTCCTCTCTTTCTTTTCTCCAAGTAACGTCCAGTTTTGTCACGTTTTTATGTAAATATGAAGTCGTAGTCCAACAGAACTCTGCGTGCCATCCGATGCTAACAACAACAGTGGAACTGGATGTGCACGGAGGCTGCTGAGAAACTCCAGTGAAGATAAATCAAGTTGTAATCCCAGAAACTAAAGTAAAAAGCTAATTTAATAAAAGCAGTTAACTCTGAGCTCCTCCCGTGAGTAAACGGCGTAGCTGTCAGACCAGAATCCAGACCGACTATGGGGGTTATTTGTCCCGTACACTTCCCTGTTCTTTAGCAGTCATTACACCGCTCGCCTGGTCCTCTCCAAACAACGCTCCAAATCCGGCGGTGCAAATGCTGCTACAAACACCTCTTCGTGCGCCCGGAGAGAATTCGTAGGAATTCGCCTCTTTGCATTGACTTTGTGTGTAATCAAGCCGCCCAAAACGCTGGATTCGCTTTCAGTGTGAACACAGCTTAACACCGCGTTTGTTTGACCCGTCCCTACCAAAACCGTAGTGTAAAAATATCAGTTTGAGTTTCTAACGGTTGCTTTAGTAGCTGGTCCTGCCTATACTTCGATTTCTGTAAAGATTAAACAAGCAAGATATAAAGTGTTAACTTGTGCCAGATGTGCTGTTTCCTTCAGTCTTTGTGCTAAGCTAAGCTAAGCTAAGCGGCTGCTGGCTGCACAGGCACGAGAGTGGGATTTTTCATTCAACTGTCTGCAAGAAAGTGACTAAGAGCATGTCCCAAAATGTTAAACCATTCCTTTAGATTGTTTTAGTTGCCAAAACTTTACCATACCGTAACAATAGGGGCTGCAGAGGGACTCCGCCCCCACACTCGAATGCCTTTTTTAAAATGAGCTGAACAACAAAAGTCATCTCGTTTAAATAGAGAACTGAGCGGTGTAAAAGCTGCGTTGTAACGACGGTGAGTGCGGATCACGTGCGCATTTTTGTATCCCTGCTCCTTCTGTCGGCCACTCTTAAATGTGTTGTCCTCGTCTAAACAGGACACTATTATTCAAACAGATAACCTTCTCTCCTCCCTCCTTCACCGACTCATTTGTTTCCAGGTCTTTTATTACACCAGCCCGTTTGGAATGAGTGCTTGCTTGTCTCAGTAATTTAGTGCCTGTGTTCAGCTATGTTTAGCTGCGCTCTGTTATATAAGGGGTAGTTTACTCACTTCATAAAACTTATGTGGCGGAATAATGACCTGAACGTTCCTCAGATTGCACTAATTCATGCAAAGTACCGGGTATCATTAGGTACCATACGTACGGGGGCCTTAAGGTGGATTAGTACCTCTGCAGGACGGTGTACTGCAGACCGGCTGCAGGCGCTTTGGGCTTAGGAATAGATTTATAGTTTATTGTTGTTAATCCACCTCTTCAGAGGTTGTATCTCAAAGTCACTGGCATGCTTTCATTCACTTTCTGATGTGGAGTGACGATGGGGAGGTTTGGCTTGTCTACCTAAAGACAAAGATTAAACTAATGATATTATTAAAGGCAAGGCTAGTTCATGTGTACAGCACATTTCAACAACAAGGCAAGTCAAAGTGCTTCACATACAAAACATAAAAGCAACATAGGGAAACATTTTCCATGTCACAGTGTGTCTCCAGGTGTTGGGCAGTTCTGTAGTCTAAATCCTTTGAGGCTCGTGCAGACGACACGACTGTCAGCGTCGACGTGACGGCAGTGTTGAAGTTGCCGTGGCGTTCACACTACGTGATTGATCGGTGACAGGGGGGTCGCGCGCTACACGAGCTGACAGCGGCTGTGTCCCGACCTGACGCTGGTCTCCAAACCACGTTGGGTCAAGAAAACACACGTGAAATGTGAAACGCGAACCTACACAGGAAACAGCTGTTTGTTATTCTTAAGACAAAGAATCTGGGTGAAAGGATGGATCAGCACAGGCAGGTAGCGGGGATCGTCTGAGCTCCAGAGAGAGCTGCCCGCTCTCATTGGCTGGATGTCGAGTCGGCCGACTCCTCCAGATGGCGTGTGTGACGACCCCTCCCAGGCACTGTCTGTCTTTGTGTTTGTCTTGCAGGATGTGGTTCTGGGAGGTCGTCATTAGCGGCATGAGCTACACCTGGGCCTGGTGGTTGGGAGCTCATCGCGGTTGCAGCTGCTGTTTGCTTTTGTGTTTTTACTGACATTTCACACACCCTGACATGACTGATACTGATATACACGTTATTATCTTTGTTAAACATTATGTCTCCCATCTTTGTCGCGGCCAAAGAACCGGGCAGTGACACATGCTAGATATCTGGCTGGCGTCGGCGACGCGTCGTTGAGTAGTTCACACATAACGACTGGCGGCTGCCGATCGATCGCTGATTTACCCCTGATCACAATTGTCACAATTAAAATTGTGTAGTGTGAACTCAGAGCTGTGTGATAAACGTCCTCCGGTGATGTCACTTGAGTCAACGTCGGCCGAAGACCACAAGTTTCAAACTGAAACGAATCTGCTGGTAGGAAAGTAAAGTTTATTTCTATAGCACCTTTCACAGAGAGAGAAATGAAAACATGGAAAAACATCAATCAGACAGCCGTAAAACCCTCGTCTAACTAAAAGCCTGTTTGAACATTAGAAAGGGAGGCAATGGATCCCACAGCTTGGGTGCCACTGCTTGAAATGATCGATCCACTCTGGTCTTAAACTAAGTGTGGGGAACCACTAACAGCCTCTGAACTGGTGACCTTAGACTACAGGAGGGAGTCTGAAGCTGACGTAAAGAGGAGCCTGTCTCTAAAATTCTTCTAGACTGGACCGGTGAAGTGATGGTGCGATGTGCACCGCTAAAGAGGTAAAAAAAAAAGACTTTTACGGTAATCTCAACGAGCAGAAATAAAATGATGAACGATCATCTCCAGTTCGGCCTTTGACACCAGTGTGATTTATTTCTCAGCAGTTGGTGTGGAGGTAGAAATCCGTGAACTCACAGACTTCTGCAGCTGCTGCTCATCTCTAACGCATGCTGCAGTAGCCGCTACTAGCATAAGTACTGTCATAACTGTCAGCGGGCGAGTTGCGTTGTGGGTAATGTAGGACTTTTAAAGGAAGGAGAATGCATAGAATTTGAGTTCTGAACTGATGTGATTTTTGTCTGCCATGAGCGTTTACGTAGTCTCACTTTTTGTGATGGCGAGCTGAAAGTTTAAAGTGGAAATGGCTTTACTTGATCATAAAATGAGGAGAAGGTTGTCCTTATTTTCAACTATCAGCAGCCAGTAGTAAATTTCTAATTTGTAGGTTTCTTTCACGCGGGACTCATACCTTCTTAGCGCAAGTCCTGAGTTTACTTGGCTCATCTATTCATTCATTTATTCACTACGGCTACGTTTCACATCAATAGCATCAGGTATTGATAAAAGAAAGCACTTCCAGGTGCAGTGAGGGGTACGCGAGTAACCGGTGACACCTGGAAGTGGAAGCAGAGAGTCTGCAGCTCCACTGAAGCAGTTGGCGTTTACGTGATTGGTACATGGATTCCAATTACTGAGTGATCAGGAGGCTCAGTGTGTGTTTCTATCTTTTGTTCATGTGTAACAGATCCTGCCTTATGCAGCACTATAGGAAAGCATACGGGGAACTCCTGCTGATAGCATAGCCTGAGGAAAGGTGTCCAGTGTTGTTATCTAGCCGGCTTCTGCCTGTCTTCAGGAATGTAGCACATGAACTAAAACCTGATACCAACATTCCCTAAGAGCTCAGTTTGTGTAATTTATGTAGACACGTTTTGTTATCCACCATCGGAAGGTATTGGAGTAACGATCATCAGCCACGCTGTCACATTATGATTAACTGGGTTACAGGTTTTACTCCTGTATAAAATGTGGAAATATAAGTAACCCATTTTATTCATTAACCACGGGCGTCACTTTGTGCTGGAAAGTGGTGGCTGGACATGAGCGCTCAGATTAGAAGCGTGACGAGACATGATATTGGGTTCATGAGAACAAGACGAGAAGATATTTTAATACTACTTTAAGAACTATTCAATGGTGAAAGATATGAGTGGGCGACCTGTTCTCTCTCCCCGACTCGTCACACATGGACGCGTGGTCCATCGGCGTCAGTTTGTAACGCATCCCTGTAGCGTCAGTTTGTGACGGTAAAGGCAGGTATATGATGTTTAGCAGAAAAGACTGAGTGAGGAGGACCAGAACCCGGACTTTGAACCAGGAGACCGGGGTTCGTGTCCTGTGTGAAAATAAAAAGTCAACATTAAATGTTTTTGCAGAAGTTCCACAAGTGACGTAAGTTAACTTACGAGTTAAATGACCTACGTCATTATTTTAACCCAAACCGGGATCTTTTCCGAACCTCCAAGTAGTTTTGTTGCCTAAACCGAACTGAATTGAAACGTTTCACAACTTTAATAACGCGCCGTAACCTGACGTTGCATATTTGTTGTTGTTATTTGTTTGTTGACCGCGGAGCCTTAAACATTTATAAATGACGGTAAATGGATACCCAGGGCGTTAAAAAGCAACGCCAAAGGGACTCGACCAAGCGTCAATATGTGACGAGTCAGGAGTGAGAACGTGTTGGAGTGGGGGGGTCTGGGAATCTTCCTACAGACGGTTTTGAGCATTAAACACTGAATTTCCTGCATTCTGCAAATTTTTCCACCAATTTCTGGTGGAAATGTTTTTTATTTATATAGTGTGTGTGTGTGTGTGTGTGTGTGTGTGTGTGTGTGTGTGTGTGTGTGTGTGTGTGTGTGTGTGTGTGTGTGTATAAAATCTTCAGGTGACAATTCAAAATATAAAAATTTTACAGAATATCATGCAGTAATCAGCAGCTTGTTACTTTTTTGGACAAAATGTTTCTATGTAAATTGCATGTTATCCTATTGTGCAAATAAATCTTTTTAAAGCTTTTTCATTTGTTATTTTGTTACTGTTGCAAGATATTTTTCAGAACATTTTTAACCAATGTTTTAATAAAAGTGCTGTGGGGACATCTCCATCGTCTCCAGTGTAAATGACACCGATGACTTTTACCTTCATAAATAAGTGCAGCATTAAAAGGGAGTAAGCTAACTGACCGAGGCATTGTGAGATGAAAACTATTTTGCTTAATACACAAAATTCCTGCCCTCCTCAAATTCACGACGTCACAGTTTTGCACCTGTTTCTACGCATTCCCTAATCTCCTGTATCATCAGGGTCTCTATTTTACCCCCCCAAAAAGTCCCTGCTCAGGGGGGTGCAGGGAATGTCTGAATGGGCGAGTAGAGGCTTTAACTGGAGAATGTCGGCTGTTTTTCTGCGACTGCTCGTCTCTTTTCCACCGTTGTTTGCAAACCAATAAATCACAACCAACAGTCAGAGAGCCGCACGAGTCTCGCCGCTGTCGCCTGAGATCGAACGTCGGCATTAAATGTGTTGCTGGGAAACAGCAGCCGGCGTGCAGCGGTGTGTTTACAGCGAACAGCTGATGGAGTTAAGCTAAATACTGGACCCTGAGTGGAGCTGAAGTCCTAAACAAGAGGAACAGCTGATTACAGCAGGTACTAAAGCTCGTTAAACATCCCGTTCCTCCGACAGCTGATCTGCAGCTCCTGTCGGCTGGAAATGTTTTAATAACCTTCCAAACTGTCGCCACTTTATGTTTGTGTTGTTTCTCTGAACTTGACAGCTTTATCCAGTTTGTTATTTGTAACGAACTTCATCGCGGCCCACACAATAAAGCTGCTTTTAATGGTCACAGCCTGTAGTTTTTCATTATATTCCAGTCAAATCTGATGTTCAATTATACATTTTGCTCATGGATAGTGGTTAATTTGCCTAATCTTTAAAGTCTTTAGGTCAAAACGCGGCATATGTTTCATCAACTTAATACTGTACCTCGACTTAATGCTTTGGAGTCTGACACAGATTGCGACCTATATTTTATCACACAGTGCGACATGCAAACAGCGTACGCTACAGTTATTGTTGTCACGCAGTCTGAAGGTGCCTTTTAGTTGCATCTAAACCTACAGGTGGAGGAGTTAAACTGCTGAGTCCTTTCACTCATTCTAGTCGTGCATCCATCCATCACAGGCTCACACACACAAACCCACTTAACACCATCTAAGCCCTTTTACACACTAATAACCCAAAGCACATCACAGCAGCATTAATATGCTCAGAGCGTTCACCGAAAGGCTGAGCTGATGAATGCAAAAATAACTTTGAAGGCTGATAATTACCCCGTATAACCGATACATTTAAGGCTGATTAGAAAATGACAGCGCATAACTCAGCGATTTAGCAGTGTGACGGTGGGAGCGTGCCCTCGAGCAACAACATGTGGAGCCATCTCCTGCTGATTGTCCTAAAATATTTTGCCCACGCAGCATAGTCCCCCCCCCCCCTCCGCCCTCCTCCTGTGTGTTCTGACAAAAGGCAGAGCCGTGAAGCAGCACCGACCCGCCCGGCCGCCCGTGGAGGCTGTTTGGGGTTGAAAGGGGTTAAACTCACAAGCTACTTAAGTGCTGTCAAGGCACAAAATTGGACAGAGCACCGGGCTGAATAATTGCAGAATAACAAGGGAAAGGGGGTCTTTGTTTTGCCAGGGGAGGAAAATAATTGATTTAGCCGGGGAGGGGCGGCTGAGAGTTGTTTCCACTTCTATTTTCTTATTTTCTTTTACGCACCAGAGGACATGCAAGGTCTCCCGCAGTGGCACTCGGCGTCCGAGAGAACTTCCAACCTACTAGAACGAAGAGCAGGGAGAGCTTGAGAAAATGTAATTAATTGGATCAGATTAAAATTAATGAAGTAATTAAGGAGCTGCCTGCCCTAGTTCTTCCACTGTGGAACTGCAGAACGTACCTCTGGCAGCAGGAGTAGCAGCAGAGGCACTGTGGAGAGAGAAAAACCCCCGAGTGACTTCGATTTAGAAGCGTTAAGTGCAGGAAATGGTAATGAGGAGAGGGAGAAACACTAAAAATAAACAGCGCTAGGAAGCGGTAATCTGTGGGATAACACTTTTCAATTTATTTTGTACATCTTTGGTGGTAAGTGCTCCTTGATGTGGTGTTTCCACACTGTGTCTGTCCACCCTGCTGACTGTCAGGGTCCCTATCTGCTAATTCCCAACAAGCCGTCAGTTCTGCAGGAGGAATATTGTGCAGAATGATTTCTCTTAAAGTGAAGGCCCACCTGCCAACAGGTGTAAAAACGGGGGATTAGATATGGTGCTGGTGTTG
>NC_060167.1:1344218-1369584 GCF_021292245.1 Micropterus dolomieu | reverse complement strand
TGTGTTTTAATGTTTTAATGAGCGGGTCTGTTTGTTTTGGAGAGGAGACGACCTCGGAGGTAATTCGGCTCCAGGTAGAACCCGGTCAGGGCTCTGAAGTGGACCCAGAACAACTCTCATCAGCTGTCGGCTGTAAACACTAGCAGGACTAAAGTTAAAGCTATAAGTTAGCACAACTTCACTGCACTGTAATAACGTTATGCTTTATTAAATGTCACAAAATAGATGTTAGATATAATGTCAGTCCAGTGACTGTTGCCTGACAGCCGACCTGCCTCATTCTCCGGCGCCGGCAGTCACTTAGCCTCCCGAGTGAACGAAAGACTGAGGAGGACCCATGTGAGCGCTGAACGAGTCCTTCATTCCTGCTCCACAGTAGCTGTCGACTCACACAGACCCACAGCTGAGAGTCGTGAACTAATCAGTTCTGTTTCCGGTGCTGACGGAGCCCACGCCGCTGCCGTGTGACGAGTGGACGTAAGAGTCCAAGATCCTTCACGCATGCGTGAAAATGAACGAATCACTCGCTGAGACAACCCGTTCCTCCCGAGTCATACACACGATTAGGCCTTATGAACGAAACGTTCTTTGAACGACACAACACTACTTTCCACTGCATGCATAACACACGGCAGAGGTGTGCGTGATGTTGCAGCCTTGTAAAGTGATGTGGTTCGTTGGGGGGGAAAAAAGTACTATTTTTTCAAAGAGTTTCTCTCATAAATGTATGAATACAATGTCGGAGAATACTGAAGATTTTAACTTGTAGATTTGTAATTATTAGTTTTTCGTTAATCTACAACATTAATCCCCCCCCTCCCTGGACATAATGTGAGATGTACCTTTACATCTTAATCATATTACACATAAATGAAGAGTCCATAAAATACATAAGAGAGATGATAAGAACACTGTGAAGATCAACGTGCATTCTTCTGGGGGAAATACGGAGCACGCGCCGTTAAAAACTCTGCCTGCACGGCCGTACACGGCGCTTTTACACGAACGAGCACCAACTCCAATTAAGTTAACACCAACATCCTAACCAACGGCGTAGTACCGTTTAACTCCAGCATAGGCGGTCAGAGTTTGGTCAACCCTGAGTTAACTCTGTGTAGGCTGCCTTCGTAGTGCAGGCCCCAGGACTCTGCCACGCTTGTTGGGAGTACGTTTTAGTTCAAGAAATTATCCAAACTCATCCTGCCAGCTCTGTGTCCTACATTTGGGCCCAATTCCTGCCTGCGCTTGTCGTAAACCCCAACGATAGTAAGACAACTCCTTTTCTGTTTTTAAAAAAGGTTTCTATATTTATAGTTTATATGAAAACAGATATTGACACATTTTCCTCCAATGATACTAATTAAAAGTACATTATCTTTACCGGATACTTGTATTAACTGAGTACTCACTCAGCCCTTCTGGTTCCCCCTGTCTTTGTGCTATAAGCTAAGCTAACCATCTCCTGGCTTAATGGAGAGACATTGAAGCTGTTTTGATCTTCTCCAACCCGTTCTCACTCCCAAGACGTGACATATATCGAAGAATGGTCAAGACCCGTTGGCGTCAGTTTGTAACGCAATGGGGGAAGCCCTGTAGTGTCGTTGTTTTAATGCTAAAGGTAGGAGTAGGATATTTAACAGAAAACTCAGAGTAAGGAGGTGGTTTAGGTGAACAGCGGGGCAGAAAACGGAACTTCATGCAGGAGATCTGTGTTCGTTTCCTGTGTGAAACAAAAACTCTCCATCAAATGTTTTTATTGAAGTTACGCAAGTGAAGAAATATAAGCATTTGTAGTTATATTAGCTCAAACTATGATGTTTTCCTAAACCTAACCAAATTGCGCCATTTCACAAGATTAACCACTAGTTTTATTTTGAAAGTCTAACCGGACGTTGCATATTAATTATTCCTAACTTTACCACGGACCCCTACATGTGCAAAAAAACTAAAGGCTACCCAGGAAGCTAACAAGCGACACCAGGGGGTCTTGACCAAGCGCCCATATGTGACGAGTCGGGAGTGAGAATATGTTGGATTCTCATCAAACTCTCAGCGAGATAATTATTACCCAAAAAGTCAGAGTATTCCTTTTTAACAATTTAAAAGCCTAAAGCATGACAAAAGAAATAAAAGACATTTTTGGCCTTTGAGGTCATGCATTGTTATATTGTATGTGGTATAATTGCTGCTTTGGTTCAGCGGACTCACAGGCGGTAACTTTATTTCCTGCTAGTGCTCGCTAAATGCAGAGCTAATTTTAGAGTTTTGCTTTGAACACAGACAGAGAAAGAGCCAAGGCTCATTAAACAAGACAATTACACTTCTGTCTCAGTACAAAGCCGCTACCTGATGTCTGATTTGGTTCAGGTGAATTACAGTAGTGCGGAGAGGATGCAGGCAATACCAATCTGTTAGATGAGTACACTTACCACACAAGGACACGCACTCCTTCTCATTCCCCCCCCCCCCCCCCCCTCTGAATATCACACTTGTGCACACGCTGAAAAATAGATTACAACAAAAGCCAAGTCAATTTCAATCCTCCATTACCGCAGTGAGGAGTGGACTGTAATCGTATGTACAGTGAGAGTGCTATTACACTTGAGGTAACACAGTGCGGCAGAAAATAATTTCCCTCTGAGGACAGCAAAGGGAAATAAAACACGTCAGGGAATGTCTTTTTCTGTCGCGTCTGCTGTAAGGATACGTCCCAGGAGGAGTCTGTCTTTCCCTCACAGATGTAGAGGAGGAGGAGGGAGGCACTACATTTGAGGGCTTCTCTTTTAACCCTTTTCTTTTTTTATTTCACTGCAACTTGTTGCACGTACACATTTTCCAAAAGTACTACAGCACCCCCGCCGCCCCGCCCGTCTCTCCCTGGTGGAAGCTGGTTTGTTTTGAGGGACATAGATAGACACATGCTGATAAAGGCCGTTGAAATCAGTGAATACCAGGGAATATACTCATCTAAGGATCAGTTTGGTAAAACATCTCCTACACTTAGACTGTGATGCAGGGAATATTCGCAGGGCTAGTTGGTGAGCTGGCAAGAATATGGCTAACATGCTAACAAGTGGTGAAAATGCTGATGTCTTAGCGTGGCATCACCAGACCAATTCCCAAATGTGACTTATTCTGCAACCTCTGTTCATTTTTATTTTCAAATGTCTCTTTATCAACGGGCGAAACTACAATCTGAAACTCCATCTCAAACTACATCTGGACGCAGTTGGTTAGCTCTACAACCAATCAGAGTAACGAAGCGTGACCAGCAGGGCCAGTTGTTAAAGTTTCACCAAACTTAGCTAGATAACAGTGTTGGGAGTAACGTTACAAAAGTAACTCCATTACAATAATATATTGCTTTTTGCCTTGACACAATAAAATAACGCATTACTAAAAGAAAATCTGTAATATTATACCCGTTACAATCTCAGTAACGTGTGTTGCTACGCATTGTAACCTGAAATTAAGTGGTGTCTTTTTAATAATTAACCAACACAGAGAAACATTTTGGCAGCAGAAAAACAAATCCATGAGTAAAAGATTAAAGTTGTTTCCTGTTACAGGAATCCGATGATTAAGATTGTAGGCAGGCAAATATGCAAATTACGGGGGAGCTCGGCTCCTCTTAACAAATGGGTAAATGGATTTCTGTAGGCTGTGTGTTTGTGCTTTAACGAACAACTTTCATAATCGGAGCGGCTGCTGTCAGTTCATCCTGAGCAATCCTGTCAGAGTGTCGGGAGATTCAAATAATCAGTGACGTAATGCTGCTGTACCTCGTGCACAGTGTTGGGCAGTAACGCGTTACTGTAATATTACTTTTCCTAGTAACTAAGTAGTGTAATTACTTTTCTAAAACAGTAATATTATTACAGTTACTAAGGCAAGTAACACTGCGTTACTGTTACTGAACGCACCATCCTTGATGTAAATCCACGACTGTACGACAGCTCAGCGGGACCATTGTCGTCTAGTGTAAACCATCAAAAAACTTTCAACCGTGAACATTTCTACATCTGATTTATTGAAGCATCTGCTGAAGCAGCACAGCGACGTGAAACTTACAGACAGAAACTCTGGCAGCTGCTGTCACTGATGCTGGAGAGAGCGGCGTTAACGCAACGTTTTGTAACTACTGAAGACTGCTCTTATAAACAGGCTACATGTGCAGAAAAACAGCTGTTTACTTGCGTAATTTTTTTATTCCAGCCGGTGGCGTAAAACGTTGGGCCTAGGCTATATGCTTTGTAAAAACCACAGTCCTTGCTGCTGTTATGAATATGATATTAGTTTAAAAAGTCGGGAGAGACTGCTGTGTCTGGAGGTGAAGGGGGGTGTTAGTGAAAGTAGTGTTTCCCATAATTAGCCTATAATTTGGATAATTATCAATGCTGACCGCCACATATTAATTTTTTTATTATTCTTTTGTAGACGTATGCCTATTTAAAATCATTTTTGATTGAGGAGCTGTATAGAGGAGCATATATTCATGCAGCACCTCATCGCTCACATTTTCCAAAGTTAGAATATCGGGTATTCTAATGTGACGACGTTTCCCTCGGCTGTCATTCTGTGGGAAACACTGGAAAGTAATATAGTAACGTAACGAGTAACGTAACTAGTTACTTTTATCACCCATTAATAATGTAGTAATATTACTTTAAGGAGTAATAATTAACTAGTATTAAGTAAAAAAAACTTTTCTTTATGCTCAGAACAAACACTTGTTTGTGGCTCAGGAGGTAGAGCGGGTTGCCCGTTAATCGGGAGATCAGCGTTTAATCCCCGGCTCCTCCAGGCTACATGTCAAAGTGTCCGCAGTTCCGCCAGTGTATAAATGTGAGTGACTGGTGAACGTGATGTAGTGTAAAAGCGATTTGAGTGGTCGAGAAGACAGAAAGGCGCTATACAAATACGGAGCATTTACAGATACTTGTTGCCAAACAGTGGATCACAAATCCGAAATAGAACAATTATGATTTGCTCAACAAAGTATTAATTCATTTGTGATTCAAATGAATTAAATCATAAAACATTTACTGACGATATATTGTACATTTGTTGTAATTTTATTGAATTATCATTATTGAACTTTCTACCTCTGACCGGTAGTGTAGGTGCATGTGTCCTCCAGTTTGTTGACTGACCATGTTGGGGAAAGGGATGCTGAGGAGTCTACAGATGAACTTTCTAACACTTTTATTTCCCCAAAGAGGAACACAAGCATTTGGTTCAGTAGTTTGACACATGTTGGCTGATTCTGTATCAGCCGACTCAGAACACTAGTTACTACCCATTCCCTGCTGCCTTTCGCTGGCCGCTATGCAATTAAGCTAATATGTCATTAAAACGCCATAACAATTTAAACACAGATTAAATGCCACACAGCTGCAAAATGTATTTAATTAAAAACTGCATAACTCACTAATTAAAATGTAGACATATGTGTGCATAACGTACACATGCAGGAACTTATAAGTCTTTAACGAGGGTGAATGCTCGGCTAATTGTAATTCAAAAGTAATTGACAGCTGAAAGTTTGCCATCATTAATGACACTGCTTCACTTACTGCGACGCCCGTCCTATAATAAGTCTGAAATCACATAATCACATATGGTAACAGGATGCAGGTGTAATTGGATGCTGTTGACTATCTGCATATTCATCAGTTTGATTTTAAAAAGCAGTTGGGTGGTTGTTTTTATCTTTAATCTCTCTGGCACAGACTCCTGAAAGGGTTCAGGAATACAGAACGACACTCATAAAAATACTTTTTAAACATGTGTTAGCAGTAAAATGCAAAGTTTTACTCTAATATCAGCTTTATCATTACTAATTAGAGAAAGAAATGTGTTACTGTAACTTTTCCAAGGAATTCCACTTTTGTGACTGTTTGTACGACTACTGCATTGATTTTGGTCGTTGTTGTTCTATGCTCTACGGCAGGGGTTGGCAAATAACTTTGGCATTGTACTAGTATTTTTTTTTTAACCCATACGCCCGCTGATAACATAGTGAAAGGATAATGTAATGCTGAGTGTCTGTGTAATCAGTTCGCTCAGTCAGTACAGCACAGGACTTTAAAATTCCTGCGCTAACCCCTAACCAACAGCTGTTTCAGAGGTTTTTAAAGGCACAGATTCTTTAGAATTTCTTTCAGAGCTTTTGAAAAGTAAAAGCTTTCAATTCAACTCGACATAAAGTATTGCCGCAAAAAACGTTCTCACGTTTATTTTGTAAGCAAAATTATTAAAGAGGAAGTGATTATGTGAGAAACTGTCACAACTGAAGTGTGATTTATACTCCTGCATCGGGTCTACGACGTCCGCTACGCACGTAGCCATGCGTTTATACTCGTGGGTCGGTGTCTGTGTCATTCTACAATGGCGGTAGCGCTACAGTGTCCACTGTGTTGACTTTTGCCGGCCTAGCATGCTAACTTCCGCTTTAGGCCTTCGCTAACTTCAATGGGGGTAAAATTGTTTAACTGCAGCTGGTATAGACTTTTCAAATGTTATCAACCAAATGGATCACATTCTGATATTGACACTCGAAGGAGCACTTCCTGTCGGTTCTGAAGCATTGCGAGGCTACCCAGCCAACCAATCACAGTTCTTACGGTCTGCATCGCCCTGCCGTGTAGTGTTTTTTTATTTTTTGAGGAGGTGCATGTCAGGCTACTGAGTAGGGTACAGTGCTACGCGTAGGCATCAATTAGGCTCCGCCTCTGTAATATCATCTGCTGATACAACATACAATACAACGTCTTCCTCTGATTCGCTGATGACACAGGACTCTATATCCCAATCAGACCCAGTGACAAGTCTAACATCACAACCCTTTACAGATTCCTACAACTAAATCTGACAAGTTGGATGTCACAGAACTCAAATCATGGCAAACAGCTTATGCTAAACCCTCGGACAGAAATCTTTTACCTAGTCTTCGACCAGGACTTGTGTTTGGATGTTAAAAAAATAAATAAAAAAGGTGTTCTGTTGATCTTTGGAGAAATTTTTTATTTTCAAGAAGTGTTTTATTCCAGATGCAGATCTGGAGAAACTCATCAAGGCTCTTATCTCCTCCCACCTTGACTGCTATAACTCCCTTTACACCTGTCTCAGTCAGAAACCAACTTGCCTCCTACAGTTAGTCCAGAACGCTGCAGCCCGATTTTTAACTCGCCGAGCTCTTATACCCCTATAAGCCGGGACGCAGACTGAGATCCTCTGGTAGGTCTAGGCTGAAAACCAAAGGAGTCTACCAGAGGAGATCAGGCTCAGAGTCTGCTCCTGGTTTCATATTAAGACTCATCTCTACAAGAAAGCTTTCACTGTGTGGATGCGTATTAATTTTTCCATTATTTGTATATCGACTTGTTATGGTTTTATTTATTGATTGCACAACACTGTTTGTTTACTATAAAAATCTGTTATTAAAAGGTGCTGCACAAATAAAGTTATTATGATTCCTCTTAGTTTGTGATTTGTGTTTATTTCTGCATCAGTTTCTTCTTTCCATCTTTTGTCTTTGATACAAAAGCTCCAGTTGGACATTTGGTTTTCATGCCGGTCATATTGCTAAACTGGCCCGATGATGAATTAGAGTGACATGACATTTGGGCTCTATGTGGAGGAACTCAAGCTCATGTAGAGGTGGTCTTTACCCAAATAAATCCACGGTACAAAAAACACAAAAAAGCACAAAATTTAATTGCATGGATTTCTTCAATTAGTTGCATTGTTATGCGCAAATTGAATAATGAATTCTAAAGTAGTGTATTTCGCACTTTTAATTTAAATGTGCTGCTATATACACACAAAAGTACATGTGGTTTGCAAACACTTTAAACAAATAAGGTGCTTTTTGCCACTGCCAGGGCATTACCTTCTGAGCAACAGGTTAACAGAGATAAATCTGGTTTCAGGTAGCAGCAGAAACATTTTTCTTTTATCAGGTAGCAGCAAAAACAGTGAGGGGAAGTGCTTCGCCCGCCAGCCGCCAAAGTTGAATTGTCTTGAACTTTTTGTACACGACGCGCAGCACAAATCATTGGAAGAGAGACTGATCCTCGCTGTTTGTGAGTTTCCAGAATCTACTTAATCTTAATTACTGTTTACTGAATAGGACACCAACAGGAGGGAATTCACATGGCAGAGCATCCTCACAAAACTACATTTAGGCCGATCAGGTCAAGTTTCCTATAATTTTAACTTAACTTAAATAGGCTACAGCTGTGTAGCGCACAGAAGCCGTTGCCATGGTTACTATCCATAGAGCGCCTGCCGTTTACTCGCGGAGCGCTCGTCTCCCAGTCTGATCACCTAAACAAAGAGCGCCCCTATGGGGCCATACGACTATGTTGTTTAAAACATTCCTAAGAATGACATCTTCCCCAATACTAATCAGCATGCAGTGTGTAACTATCCACTTCACTGTGGTGTTTGATCGCTTGTCTTACTTCTCCCGCACGCTGCATCCAGTGTTGTCTGCCGAAGCCTCGCTCCACTGCTTGTTTCGGTGAGTGATTTGCAGGCTGATCAACATCCCATCCCTCCTGTGACCCGTGGTTTGCCTGTATGTGTATTCAGAGCCAGTGAGCAACGGGCTTTCAAAATAATAATAACTGCAAGCAGTTGAAAACGGGGTCCAAGCCCCACGGTGAATAAACGGCCAGAGTTTGAAATTAAAGGGACTAGTGGTTATGGAGATATAAAATTAATGTATGTCTATGGGAGTGTTATTTGATATAAGATTAATAGCGCCACCTAGAGTTTGATTGACACCAAATTTCACACAGCCCCTCCGGAGGGCGTGGCAGACCAGGTCCCCAAGTTTGGTGTAGATCAGCCATTCCAAACCTTAGATGACATCACTTCCTGTTTTTAGGGTTTTTCGCAAACATTTGCTAGCTTATAATTGTGAAAATTTTTCGTGTATCAAAATTTCCTCTACAAACTTTTATCCGCTTGGTCCAGAGATGGTCTGTGCCAAGTTTGGTGCCGATTGGACTTGCCACATTGGAGGAGTTATTTAAACAGTTTTTTCAGTTTTTGCGATTTTGTGAAATGAAACGATCATCGCACAGAGGCATGTTACCATACGAATCGGCAGTATCCCCCAAACACGTAGACACAAGTCTTATGAATGTGCGATGTAGTGGCACGTAGCTATGAGGCAAAATGTCCCTTGATTCAAAATCCCATACAAATTAATGGGATTTTCCCACGGTATTTGAGCTTGAATTATAGCGCCACCTTTAGGTCGAATTGCACCACATTTTTCAGGTTTCATCAGGGGACCATGGAGAACAACTGACCAAAATTTGGTATGAATCGGACTTGTGTATGGAGATATAAAATGCATGTAAGTCAATGGAATGTTTTATCGCGTCTTTAGTCTGCAACAACGGCGCCACTTATGGGCATATTAGGGTCAACTTTGGTGCCTGGAATCAGGAGAGCATCCTGAACAGTTCAATCCAACTTTCATGTCAATGCGACTTGTGGTTATAGAGGAACAAATTTTTTGTGTTAAGCAACGCCACCTAGGGGCAAGTTGCATGAAACTTTGCACAGGTCTTCAGCAAGCCATGCCACATTAGTCCACCAAGTTGTTGATCGGCCATTCCAAACGTAAGATATGACATAACTTCCGATTTTTAGCGTTTTCCGTAAATGTTAGCCTATAATTAGAAAGTTTTTTTGTCGGATCAAACTTTCATTGGCTCAGTCCAGAGATGGTCCGTGCCAATTTTGGTGGCAATCAGACTTGCGGCGTAGGAATTAATTAAAATAGTTTTTTCAGTTTTCATGATTTTGCGGGGGGTAAAAAATATAAGTGGAAATGGGCGTGGCCTGTACCACGAGATTCAGCGCGTGGTTTAGGCCACATGAACCTTGGTTATTATTTAAAGAGAAAAATACAAAGTTCCTTTAAAAATGCTTGTGTACAGTATATTGCACAAGATATCAGTGTATATAGAAATAAATGAATATATTTAAAGTGGTATTGTGTAACATATATCAACATTATGAAATGAATTCCATGAATAATTAACCGGTATTGGTACAGCTCTGAGGGTTTATGAGATACATCATGCCTGTTGATAAAGTAAGTAAAGCACAAATACCTTTGTGGGATTATTTTAATTGCCTTGTTTTCTGACTTCAGCTGATCACACATTTCAATCTATCTATATTATAACTCTAGACATCCGCAGCCGGCGTCTGGTCATCGAGCTGTGACTTCGCTGGCGGTGTGATGCTGCCGGTGTGTCCTGTGGTGTCCTTGACCGATGCACACTGAGGATGAACGAGCTCTTCGTCTCTTTATTGGCTTTTCTTGTTCTCCCCAAGCCTCAGATTTCCCCGGAGATAACACCCTGTTTGTTCTTACATGAAGTGTAGTCCAGCAACAGGCGCACCGGTACTTCAGGCAACAAAACTACTTGTTTAAGTTTAGGAAAACATCTGTGCTTTGGGTTAAAATAAGCATGTTATGTAAGTCACATGATTTAACTCTGTCAGTAACGCTATATAACCCATTCAGACAAATGGCGTCCTCTAAAACCTGAGGGTTTTCTGAAAAACCTTCATTTGTCAGCCTTTGTAGCAGATAGACACATGAAATAAAAACTGTTTGAGAGCTGACACCTTTGGTTTTAAGCTGTTCAATGCCTTGCCCTTGTGTTCATTCACATATTCTTTTAAAATCAATAAACAAAATGAATACATTTTAATTATTTCTTTACAATTGTATTCACACAAGTCACTTTGGATGAATGTGAATGACACATTTTTACTTTATTACCTCCAGATCTCTGTAAATCCGTCCTTTTCTTGAGGTAGATTTGTCAGGAAAAGCAGATAGTCTCTCCTCACTTGCAGGTGAAGAATGTCCACAGTGCCCAATGCAAGTTTTAATTTCTTTCACCAACACTGGTCCACGTACTGCTGGAAGGAGTTTCGCTCCTGTTTAGTTCTGCATTTGAATTTGTCTCCGTCACAACTGGGAAACTCACCAAAATCCTCCTCGTCACCCACGGACTCTTGGCTAGCGGGTCAGCAGTCGCATCAGAATCTGGGTCCACGCAGAGGCTAAAAACTATTTTAAAATACAAATCCCATAACGTATTTATGGGGGTGGGGGGGACTGATTATCCATATCAGTCAGAACAGAAAAGCAAAAAAAGTGTTGGAATACAACGCCAAGTGACATAAGAAATAACACGCTCAAAACTGCGGAAATGACCGTGGACTTCAGGAGGAGCCCCCCCACTCTGCCCCCATCACCATACTCAACAGCCCTGTGTCTGCTGTGGAATCCTTCAGGTTTGCAGTGGGAGCCCAACCCTGACACCATCATCAAGAAGGCCCAGCAGAGGATGACCTTCCTGCGTCAGCTCAGGAAGCTCAACCTGCCCAAGGAGCTGCTGATCCAGTTCTACACAGCCATCATCCAGTCTGTCCTCTACACCTCCATCACTGTCTGGTTTGGATCTGATTTCTGACTCACAGTGTCAGGAACAATTCCTGAGCAATAACACAGTAACTCTGTCTCTAATCAGCCACCTGTTTAGTGGCTAACTCTTATTATTTATTCACCATTCTCTATTTCAGACCTGTTCATACTGTTATATTGTCATATTGTAGATACTGTGTACCAAATCCACCTACCTCAAGTCATTACTCCTGCACGAAATACTTACTTACTTGTACTTATTTATTCCAGCATCTTTTGCACTATACTTCATTGCACTCTGTACATGTGTACATGTATGCATGTATATGTACATGTATATCACATCCACCTCCTGCATCCTTTGCACTCTGTGTCTGATTTTATTTTTATTATTGTGATTTTGTATTTTTATATAAGCACATCATGAGCAATGTACAATCCTGAGTCAAATTACTACAGCTGCATGAACCCAAAGTAAACATTTAGCTGTGATTAAATAGCAATAAACGGATCAAACTGATGCCGAAATAACTACAATATGATGCAGATTTGTTAAACACATGAATTCATGCTTTGTCAGGTCTGTTAGCAAAACAGCAGTACAACAACTTCTAAAATGTTTGTTTTCTGAATGGAGTTCAGATTGATCAGGGCTATGCTATGCTATGCTAACTTGTTCACAGTAAAGTAAAATGATAGTTGGAATAAAGTTACATCCACATGTTGTCTCCCCAGGTAGTTCAACTTTCTCGCTTTCTTTTCTCCAAGTAATGTCCAACTTTGTCCAGTTTTTATATAAATATGAAGTCGTAGTGCGACAGAGCTAACGACGCTAACAACAACACTGGAACCGGATGTGCACAGAAGCTGCTGATAAGCTCCAGTGAAGATAAATCCACGTTGTAAACTAAAGTAAAAAGCTAATTTAATAAAAGCAGTTAACTCTGAGCTCCTCCCGCGAGTAAACTGCGTAGCTGTCAGAGCAGAATCCAGACCGACTACGGGGGTTTATCTGTCCAAAAGCTGCAGCGCTGCTCCCTGCTCCTCTCTCCCAAGTTTAGCAGCTCTCCGCCGGCCAGCAGATTTTCAAACGCCCGCTCTGCCCGGTCCTCTCCACGCAACGCTCTGAAGCCTCGGTGACGTACGGACAATCTCAACGCTGAAAGGCTATCGCGACTCAGCGCCATTCAAATTTCTCGCTTGAGTTGAAAATATTCAACACACGCGAATTCCTTCGCGTCGCCGGCACCGCCCCTTTCTACGCGTCTTTGCATTGACGAACGCTCGCTTCGCTTTTGGTCTGAAAGCACCTTTACACTCACACACCAAACAAATAACACACAAACCTTCAGAACTAAACTGACTAAGCTCCTCCAATCTGGATGCCGTAACAAACACACACACTCAGACAAATCCGCAGCTGGCAGCAAAGACTCTTAAGCTTCTCTTTTCTAAATAGCATTCCTACCACAGCAGGGGACGTTTGTTTACTGAAACGCCTCCGTCCTTTAAATCTTTAGTAACATATATACACTCTTAAACACTCACACCGCTTTAACAGCCTAATCTCAACCACGTACCCAGGTTTGAACCTTTCAGTGTTATTTCTGCCCTCGTGTTGCCGCTTGTCCCTCAGCGGGGGGAGTTTTCCTCTCTGTGACGATGTAAACTGAAATATTTACATGTGGGGTAGATTCAACAGAAACGAAACATTCAGAACATGGTCTCAACATAAAATATGTACAGTGCGAGTACCAAAGTCCTCCCTGAACGGACTGTTTGTTTGTTTGAGTCCTGTTGTTGTGTGTGTTTGTTCAGATGTGGCAGATGTCTTTATGGTAAAGCACAGCAGGGGGGAGGATCGGTTTTAAATATATCTGTAAAATCCTCCTCTTTTCTTCTCACCGCCTCCTGCTGTTGTGTCGCCACATGTTTCTCTTCCTCGCCTCCTTTGTACCTTTTCTTATCCCTTCTAATAACCTCCTACTGTAGATTTCTCTCTTTCTTTTGGCTTCATGTGTCCTCTTCACCTCTTCTGTGCTCCCTCGTCTTCTTCTATTTCACACCTTTCTTCTTCGGACTCTTAATTCTATTTGGGTCCTCTTTTATATTTCGTCTCATTTTCCTTCTCTATCTACTCCCACCATCTGTCTCTTGTTCTTCTCTCTGCTTCTCCTTTCCTCAGTCTTCACCTCCTCTGCTCTCCATCATCTCGGCTTCTCGTCTTATTGTCACTCTCCTCTTCCCTTTCATTCCTCACCTTCTCCTCCCACCCATCTGTCTCTATCTTTTCTTTTCCTACCTCTTCACATCCTTTCCTTCCTCTTTCTCCTCCCTTCCTCCACCCGCCCCTCACATTTTCAGAACTCATCGTCTATCAAACTATCTATTTATCTACCTTTGCCCTCTCCCTCCTTTCATCGCCAACGTATCTCCAGTTCTCTGATCCTCTAAACCTCGCTAAATGACAAAATAGGTTGATAGTCTGTGCCTCCCGAAGCGACACACATATTCCAGTTTTTCTCAATTGCTAAGACACATTTTTTCAAACATTCATCCATTTTCTCAAAACTTTAAACTCAAACCCGGTCTTTGAAATACATTCACAAAACCCCCTGACTCTTCTGGCAAAATCAAACAATCGCCTCAAAAATATATCATCTGTGCTCAAAATGAAACTATGCTTTCAAAATATAAACACAGCCAGGCAATATGTAAAACACTACAGAGCATTCATCAAAAAGTTGAGAACAGCGTCCAGGGCATGTAGTGACAGACGTTTTCCCACTTGACTGGGACGGTCCACCTGTCAGACGGCAGCACAGGTGTCCTGAGGCGAGCTCACGGAGGACAGAAACCTCCCGTGGAGCAGAAGGCAAACGCTCGCTTCATCTTTATTTTACTGTATGAATATAGATGATAGAAAAATAACAATCAAAATATTAAACCCTGAACTCTCACTTCTTCCCCGAGGTGGCCCATCGATGCCGTACGTGCTAACAGCTCTTTCTACTGTCTGCTGTCACTTGTAGATTTCTTACTGTATTGATGCTTCAGTGTTGCTTGTATGTTGATTCTCAAATCTAAGTTGCTTTGAATAAAAGTGTCTGCCAAATGAGTGAATGTAATGAAAGATGGAAAAATACTAATAATAAAAGGCTAATTAATATGTAATATTAACATTTGAACATTTATATCAATGTATCATGTAGGGATATATTTACATTAATTCAAGGAGATACGAATAGATTCTGTAAACATGCTCCTTTGAGTGGGCTGACTTTTTTGTTTGCATGTTTTCATTAACTGCACTGGTTTCCCGTTAATTAACGAGACCATGGCGGCCCGCCATAGTTTCAAAATGAACCAATTTTTTTTTACAAATCTCATAACAACATTACAGACCTAACGTTGCTGCTCTGCGCTACTGTAAGCTCGCACGCTCACGGCGGACTCACACAGGCGGCGTGTGCTCACACCTGAAGCGCCTCTCTGCTCTGCTGCGCTGAGAATAGGCAGCCGGTCTACTTTTGACGGAAGATGCGTCAATCAGCACCGAGCAGATGAGCCGGGCAGGAAGTCAGACACAGAAACGGCAAAGAGAATCCGGTTGATTTTCAAAATAAAATACCGTGTACAGACTCCCAGATCGTGCAAGCTAGAAGTACAAAAATCAAGGACAACTTACCAAATCAACTAAATCTAAACAATTCAGCAAAATCAAGCAGGCAAAACGCTCTTATTCAAATTCAGCCCTGCAGGGAACTGGGGGCAAGCGGTTCGCAGAGAGCTGTGATCGGCTGTAGAAGCACACAAAATGACAAATAAACAAGTCAACAATGTGGCGCAGCTGTAACGCGCCGCACATTCCGCCTGTCCGAGTCCGGGGTTCCACGCTTTGGCCTCCAACTCGAGACTTTTATTTTGAGGTAACTACGGTAACGTTAACGGTCTGCTTCTGTCACTCGTCTGTGAGAAGGAGGCTAAGCTAGCGTAGGATTGCACACGTATTCCAGGTTTTACGGTAAGTGAAGCTGCCCAGAGCGAGCTGACAGGCAGGTTAGAGACTTTATCCTGTCAGTTCATCTCTTTAGTGTGAAGAGAGGCTGTGAAGTCTTCATGTAACGCCGTACGAGAACCACATACAACATTATTTATCAAACCGGGTCGGACTGGATGAATTTAGCGAGAGGAGGAAACACATGTGACAACGTCTGGGTTTTCAAAATAAGGCGTCTATACAGGATGGAAATATTAATTGGATTACAGTCACAGAAAGTAGAAAACATATTACATGTTTCCATTAAAAGTATAAAAACAACAATAATACAATGTTAGGGAAATGACTGTTTTCTGTTCTTGTTCTTGATTTAGGGTTGCTGGAAAAACAAATGAATTGACTTTTGTTTCTGTTTCCTCACCATTCATAGCTCTACATTGGGTTTATCATTAAATAGTTTACTAGAGCACAACATTGTTTACAAGAATGCAAAGTTCTTCATAGATTATTTTTAAAATTAAAACTGTTTTATCCTCGCACTGGTTCAGTTCAGGAATCCGCTCTTACTTACATCCTGGTCGCGTCCTAACAATAAACCTAAAAACTGGTCGTAAGAAGCTGCTTGTGGGGTCAGTCTGTACGGCCGTAGTTCTGGTAAGGGCAGGTTCCTTTCCCCACATTTGTTCCTGTGTTTTTCTTGATGAAATGTCATGCCTGTTTGTTTAACATTCCTTTAGCATTTCGCATACTGACGCTTTTGGGAAGATTAAAGGGATAAGCTGGTATGAAAAGGGGAGAGGTTTCCTGAGTGTGTTGGCTGGATGACGTTGAGTGTATAATGCAGCTCTGTAAAATGAGAGAAAGAGCTGTAGTGCACATGGTGAGTCATCTCTGGCCACTTGCTTTACCCTCTGGCGTTCCTTTGTGAGCATTTGGCCAACAAAGACTTATCCATCTCTTTGTGTGTCTTCAGGATCATCTGCTCTGTGTACACTGGTTAGTTGTCAATGGAAGTTCAGTTCAAGGACAAACGTCTTATAAAATATAGACACTGCTTGCTGCTAAAATCACGTCAGGCTCTTATAAACTCCGCTTTGGCTGAATTTATTGGCCGTAAAGGCTCGTGCACACCTTCGGTTCTTGTAGACAGGTACATTCACAGGGAAGACGGATCTCCTGCACACTGTCCTTTTCTTTACTTTCCTTACAATAAACTTTATTAGAGATGCAACGTTTTGGTCCTTAGACTTTCCTAAGGGGAGGCCAAACGGAAACATCCCACAGTCTGTTTGCATTTAGCCAATTAGAAGACAGATCTCACCATCAAATGATGGACATTCCCCAATTTATAATAGACAGAAGCTACAATTTACACACACTGGATAGCAATAAAATCAATTTATCCAAAATGATCTCCTTCGTAGTTTCACTGCTTAGGCTCCCCGTGGATGTGCCTCTAACAGTACGCAACATGTACTGCTGTCAAACTCCTTGGAAATCATCACACGAGTTAAGATTATAATAATTATGGCCACCACAAAGTCAAACTTTGGCACCTCTTTTTACTGCGAGATCATTCGGAGGTCACATACATGCACGTTTGTTTCTTCTCTATTCAAATTGCTTTGCATCTTAACTGCTTTAAAAAGTGATGGGGGACATGTCTCCAGCTTCCCCAGTGTAAATGACACCTATGTATCTTACGCCACCGACTTTAGTATTTTGATGATATTAGAATCTCATAGAATCCTTCAGTTAAATATCAAATATTAAAAAGAAGCGAGCGAGATGTAAATAAAATGCGGTCCATCATTCCTGAAGGTTTCGCTCGGAGGCCCGGCGGATTACATTATTAAAGACTCCGGAAAAATCTTCCTGTGTTTCAAGCTAGAGACACCAGTCTGCATTAATATCCCTCGACTAATGATCACCAGCAGCAATGCAAATCTTCATAATTAGGTACTTTGTTGATTTGCTATTTCTTGTTTGTTTGTTTAGTCCCCGGGGTTTGCTATTATTCTGTTTATTATAGCGCTCGTTTGCAGGGCAGGAGACGAAGAGAACGGGAGCAGGGCACGGAGAGGAGGGAGGGGGGGATTGTGGACATGATGTTTAATTAGTTTTGATATGTAGGGATTTCAGCATCTCTGCTGTGAGCTGGTCTCTCCCTGAGACACAATCACACTCAAGACAAGTTGACATTTACTTTCTGCACTGCTTTCTGTTCCAGAAACAGAAACACAGAGTTTCACAAATTACTGACTTTACTGGAAGCAAATAATCAGAATATACAACCTGTGGGATGTAAACGCTACTGACTGAAAATTTGAAATTTAATATTCAAAACACCAGAAAGAAAGGATGAAAAATCTTAAAACAACACAGCTACCAAGTATCACCTCGCCGTATTTAGAAGATACAAGCCTGATTATATGAAGGAGGTCGGATTCCTTTCAGGCTTATTTGTTTATATGGGTGTTAGAAGTTAGAATTTTACATCTTGATTGATCTGGATTTTGGGGTTCGCCGTTAAGATTTCTACTCTACTCATATTTTTAGGTCAGAATTTTACTATTTTAGCAGCTGGAATATAAAATATTATTATATATTTTTAAAATGTTGCTAAAACCTGCACTTTAAATCACCTGCAAATGTCAGAGGATAATTCAAACCACATAAATTCAGATTGAATGCTCTAAATTTGATGCAGCAAGGCTCTCGACGAGGAGAGCGCGAGCCCTTCGCCGTTTCCACGGGTTTGTAGGGCGGGGCTTAACACAGTGATGCGAGAGAGATACGGAAGGTTTTGCATTTGTTGCCGACTGCTGATATAAAGCTGTCCATAAAGAGCTGAATGTATGCTCATGTATTCCTCCGTGCAACTGAGAGAGATTGAAGATATAAACAAGTGTGACTGGTCTGATTTGTATTTTAGTTAGGGCTGGGCACGTTAACGTGTTATCAAAATATTATTTTGAAAGTCCGATGGGTCACAGGAGGGGTGGGATGTTGATCAGCCTGCAAATCAGCCACCCAAACAAGCAGCGGAGGGAGGCTTCGCTGGGTGATAAACAAAAGCAAGACAAGAGATCAAACGCCACAGTGAAGTGAATAGCTACACACTGCATGATCACAAACAGCGAGGATCAGTCTCTCTTCCAATGATTTGTGACTCACCAGGTAGTTCAACTTCCTTCCTTTCTTTTCTCCAAGTAACGTCCAGTTTTGTTCACTTTCTATATAAATATGAAGTAGTAGTCCAGCAGAACTTCGTTGCCATCTGACGCGAACAACAACAGTTGAACCGGATGTGCAGGGAAGCTAGCTGACGAGAGACGCAAGTGAAGATAAATCAGGTTGTAATCCCAGAAACTAAAGAAAAAAGCTAATTTAATAAGGCAGGAAATCGCCTCTTTGCATTGACTTTGTGTGTAATCAAGCCGCCCAAAACGCATTGGATTTGCTTTCAGTGTGAACTCAGCTTAACAGGGACACTTGTTACTGAACACAGACTGTTTCTGCTGCTCCCTGATAAAAGAAAAATGTTTCTGCTGATACCTGTTCAGAAAAAAACCCCCAAGAAAACAGATTGATATCTGTTCACCTGACGCTCAGCCTGTTATGATGTTCTGATTGTGGCTCTGAACACTAACTTGTTGTAACAAGCTCGATAAAAGCTAATGCCCTGGCTGTGGCGTAACTAAAAATTTTAATCGTGACTATGCTCTTATTATTTTAGGTATTCGGAAACGGATTTTATTTTGCATCACATTTGCATAACGAGTTGCATGTCTTGAATGTGCGCTTCACCTCATCATGTCTCTCCGTCTGTCTGTCTTTTCTGTAGCTCTCTTTTCCCTTTGCAACATCATTCTGTTTCTCTTTCTTTCCCACAAACAGCAATTTTGCCTTTAAGCAGGGACCAAACTATAATTAGTCTCTCTCTCCCTGAGATGGGAGAAACATGTTGAGAGCTTATGTTTCCTCCTGCTGTGGCTGTTTCAGATGCTGTGTGACACGTTTTATGTTGGTCAGTGAAAGGCTTTGTGAGGGTTCATGCCTTTGTATATTATGGCTTTAACACTCCGGTGATGAGCCTCCAACCTCTCACAATCAGAAAAACTTTATTGATCCCTGAGGGAAAATTGTTCTGTTACAGTTGGGCATCATCTGGATTTGAACCATTCTGATTTCAATTCCGATTCTTCATTTTGATTTCGGTTCTCATCGAGTCGCTAACCAATGTGAAGGGAGTTTAACGCAAGTTTAACATTTGCAGCAGTAGGTCTGTTATTAGCATTAGCAATTTCTGAACATTTATCTACCACTAAAAAATACAGTAAAGTTGTCGTTCACCACGATTTTAGCAATTTGGACAGCAGGACACAGCACCTGTTGATTTGTACAGCATGCATGCGTAACATGTTTACTCATATTTGTTGTGCATCCTCCGGCGCAAAAAATACAGTGGTGTGAAAAAGTGTTTGCCAACTTCCTTATTTCTTATTATTTGCATGTTTGTCACACTGAAATGTTTCAGATCAAACAAATTGAAACATTAGACAAAGATAACACACGTATACGCCAACATGCAGTTTTTAAAGGTCCAGTGTGTAATATTTCTGATGATGTATCGACAGTTTTCAGTGGTGTGTAGAGACCTTACGTAATGAACTGTTATGTTTTTATTACCTTAGAATGAGCTATTTATATCTCCATAACCGCGGGCATCCCCTTCCGTGGACGTCGCCATGTTGCATCATTATGTTTCTACAGTAGCTGAAAACGGACAAACGGCGCTACAGAGCACGTTTCGTCACTACGTTGTCTGTGAAAATTCTCAGTCATCTAGGTCATAGTTAGAAAGAAAGTTAAAGTCAAGGCACCTGGTGGTCCTCAAACAAGTGTCCTCTGTCCTTTGAGGACCACCAGGTGCACATTTTAGACAGAGAAGATGGATGGTTTGAAAGAGGTGTCAAGGAAGCATCTACACCAGGGTGGAGAAGCCGTCATTGAACAGGGGAGGGGGTCTACGCCACCACTTATCCCCCACTTACAATGCTGTCCTTTCATCACTTCCCAGGAAACTCAACAAACGTAACCTATTGGCCTCAGGTGAAGATGCCAACGATGGTCGTTCAGTCTTGGCCTCAGCTGAAGATACCAACGATGGTCGTTCAGTCTTGGCCACAGGTAGTCTTAACGACTGTAACGACTGTCGTCGTCACAGCAACCAGGAGCAGAACCAGCGAAACGTCTTCCAGTATCTTTCATTTTCATTTCATTTATTTCGGTTTGGTCATTTACAGATCAATCAATCAAATCATTCAAAACATAAAACACTATAGATGACCAGGTGCAGGCAGAAGCCAAAGCTTATTGTGCCTGCCCTTAACTTTAGAATCATAAATGCAACTCATTAATGACAACATCTGTTCATAAAATTAACAGTAACACATTAGTGGACCATTGTCCACACCAGAAACAAGCCTATTTAATTAATTTTCATTCTAATAAATATTTTTCCAATGTTATTCTCTTGTAGATATTTTTAAACTGAAAAATAGATGTGGCTTGTTTTAACTCATTACAGCAACTATTCCACAATTTAACTCCTTTATTTGATAAACAGTGTTCTCTTAATGTAGAATGTACTTGTGGTTGGTTAAATATACATAATCCTCTAAAATTATATTTACTTTCTCGCTGGGTAAATAATAATTGCAAGCATTTAGGAGTTTTATTATATTTCACTTGGTAAATAAACTTTAACGTGTACAACGTGTAATCTTCAACCAAGTCCAGTTGCCCTTGATTTTAACCTTCGTTGGATGGTGTCACTACGTTGTTTTTCTTGTATAATTCCAGCAGTGCAGACACTCATCGCTAAGAAGTAGTAATAATATACTGCAGGGGTCGGCAAATAAGTTTTGCTTCGGAGTAATATTTTCAACCATTAGATGGTGGATGAGAATATGAGAAATAATAACATTGGCTTGCATCAGCGTGTTGTTCACTAAGCTCGGTCGGTAAGGCGCAGGACTCGTAACCCAAGGGTTGAGTGTCCGATCCCACCTTCAGACAAGTTTTTTTTTTTCTCTCTCTCTCTCTTCAACGAATGGATTCTGCAGCGAATGTTTCTCAGATCACGGCATGTGCTGCACTGTTTTCTACCTTCAGGCAGAGCACATTTAGGGGAATCACGATCTCGGACGATGGATAGATGGATGGACGTTTTCTGACGGCTCTTTCAGAGGTGTGTCATGCAGCTACAGACTCTTTTAATGTCGTTCAGAGTTTTTCAAAGTAAAAGCTCAGTTCAACTCCAAATACTGCATTACAGTAAGCAAGCTTCTCGCGCTTTTACTTTGCAGGAAAAACCACTTAAGAGGAAGTGATTGTGTGAGTAACTGTTCATGACTGATGCTGTGTCTCACTTCCATACTTACACTTACTACTGTATTTTGAGGGCAGAAGTATGTTCACACTGAGAAGTATGGCAAAATACAGTGCACTGTGAGTACCCAAACCCAAAATCACCCTCAACGACCGCCATTTTACCTACGCAGCGGAATGGGAGGGACCAGAGAAGTGGGAAGCAGCAGAGAGAGTGGCCAACAACAAAACATCTTTTACAAGTTTCGTACATGATTTCATCACTGAAACCACTTCTTTAAAAATGTGCTTGCTTTTTGGAGGTGAGAAGCTCTGCAAGTGGCGGCGGGGGAAGTTTGCACTGACCTACAGGAGGAGCTAGCGAGTATTTACTTATTTATATTTTTTGCCGCTATCAAAGCACCGTAATCTGGCGGCGGGCCAGATATTAATGTTGGCGGGGAGTTCTGGCGAGGGTCCATAATCACAGAGATAATGAACGTGTTTCCTTTGTCAATGTTTGTATAAACTTTATCTAACGTGTGGTTTATAATGGACTGTGGTGCACAAAGAGTGACAGTGTTTCACACTCTTGTCTCACATTTTCCATGTTCTGTCAGTGGCCAAGTCACAATAACATCTGGTTTAACTGAATATTTTAGTAAATTCCTAATAAAGAAACCTCATTTCTTGACTGGCCACTCTGCTGTCTCAGAAGAGACACCTTTTGTGCTGTTGTCAGCCACCGTAACTGTCCTCTGTGAAAGGTTAGGGGGCAGTGGTAGACTGGACAGATGGTTGCAATTCACAACCCTCACCACTAGATGCCACTAAATCTCACACGCTGAACCTTTAAATGAAGGTTTTTCTTATTAATAAATGAAAAGGAAAAAATCCAAACCTTCATGGCCCTGTGTGAAAAAGTGACCCCCCCCCCGTTAAAACATAAATCAACTGTGGTTTATCACATCTTTGGAAAGTTCCACACTCAGGCCTGATTACTGCCACACCTGTTCGAAATCAAGAAATGACTTAAATAGGACCTGTCTGACAAAGTGTTTTTTCAAAGGTGTTGCACTGTGCTTGTACATTCTTCAATGTAGAAAAAAGCAGCTTACTGTTCTCCATGGCTGCGAGTTCCTGGAAGTACAGAAACCAAAACCTCAGCGTGTTACATTTGGAACCGATGATCGCATTCAAAACCACATTTTCCAAACGATTCCAAGTATGAACTGCTCTCGATGCCCAATCATATTCACGTTGCTAATCAAGGCATTAAAGAAGAATAAATGACAATAAAAAGGTTGGCAAAAAGAAAATCTGCAAATATAAATAGGAGTGTGGAAAGGGGGAATACATTCCTATTTGGGGGAGGATTAAAGTTCAGAGAAGGCCTCCAGCGGGTATGTTTATACTTAGAAAACTAACAAAAGCCATTAAATTTCCCTGCAAAATATATCAAACATGCGTGAGCTTGTTATTTGGCGAGTGCATCGACTGTTGCCACATTCGGGGAGAAAATATTAAACACCTGCACAGGATCCGGAGATTATGAATCAGAGTTTGATTGCAGAATCTCGTCTGTCTTCTGTCCTGGAGAATCACACCTCATTATGACCAGACTGCTTCCCCGCAGCCCCAGTTTGAAAAGCATCAAACCCACATCAGCAACACGTTGCTAAGTACTTTTTCCCTTCTCTGTCTGGTTCTGTGTAATTTATCAGCTCTCTTTGTCTGCCTCTTCCTCTGCTGCTCTGCGTCTCCGCTGTTTGAAGTCTACCTGTGGTGCATTCCCAGCGGGCCCGGCCGGGTCCTTATGAATCATTAGTGCTGCATTGGGGTCGTCTCTTCTGCTGCCTGCTGCAAACCCACGTACTCCCTGAGGAGGACTACACACACACACACACACACCCCCAACACACACTCTTTCCTGCGGCCCACCACAGAGACCGGGGAAGGTCACTTTGAAAATCTGAACTTCAGGTGCATTTTAATGATGAAACATGTGAACAAGCCTCACCTGAGAAAACACTCATTAGATATTTTACCTTTCATGTTTTCTTTACAGTAGTTGTTTGTACGTTTTTTGTTTTTTTTAATGATGTGACATATTTTTACAGAAATAAAACTACTAATTAATATGAATGACAAGAAGTATCTACAGTATTACTTATTTAACAAGATTTATTTTGGACACTTTGGTCCCACTTTGAACACATTTGGGAGATCCAACAAGGCGTTGCTTTATTGTTCTACACAATTTAATCTAATCCTTGTATCCTCCATTTAAGATCGCTTATTGTCTCTGCATCCTGGTTGCCCTTCACCCCAGGTTTATATACACACTGACCCCGGACTCTCTCAGGCGGCGTGTGCGCCCGTCCTCAGCCCGGCGTCAACTCACACTGGAAGCGATTCAGCAGCGGAGCGTTTAGCCCGCACCCCATTGTTGACTTGCTGTTTATTTGTCATTTTGTGTGCTTCTACAACCGATCACAGCGCTCTGTTTCCTCCAGTTCCCTGCAGGGCTGAATTTCCCACATGGAGCATTTCAGAATAAGAGCATTTTGCCTGCCTGATTTTGATGAATTGTTTAGATTTAGTTGATTTTTGTTCTTCTACCGTAGTTAAGAAGGCTACACAGTTAAATTGTTTCTTTTTTAATCTGTTTTAACTGGGTTTATTGTTGATATACAATCGGGAGTCTGTACAATGTATTTAATTTGAAAATCTCTGTCTGACTTCCTGCCCGTGTAACACAGATGAAATGATCTAGGTTTAAAAATAGGAAAAGCCTATAAAAATCTGAATGAGTGATTTTATTTTTGAAATGCAATTTGAGAGATTATCTAAGGATTTTAAAGGGTTAAAATTCAGTTACCAGGGCAAAATAGACCGACAGGTTAGTTTGGCCAATCAGCTGACAGCAGGTAGGCCCGCCCACCTGCTCCCGCGTCTCTGGGAGCGAGCGAAAGTTTTTTTTCTCCCCGCTGCTGTGTGTGGAGACAGAAGTGCTGCTGTAGAGGATGAAACCTGGAGAAAATACAGCTATAAACGAACTACACTGAGGCTAACTTCAACACTACTAACGTGATAGCTAACTGCTGTGAGAGTTTAGTAGTAAGTTCAGTGTTTAGATGTAGCGCTTGAGAGACGACTAGCAGCGTCGGTAGCTTTGATGTCCGTAGGATTTCCCGCGACGCGCAGTCTTTGCTGATTCAAGAGCGAGGTAATTCATTTAAAACTGTTTTTTTTCATTCTTTATCACCTTACTGTGAAAGCTAATTTATTTTGCACTGAGAGAAAGTATTGAAAGTCGCATACGGTCTCGTATGTTTCGGTTTTAGAAGACCTTGTGGCTTTACTGGGCGCCGCCATTTTGGGTGTGTGTGTCCAGCCGCTCTGGTGAAATCGGTGAGAATGTTCACTTACTTTGTACCTTAAATTATTTATGTGCACTTAGTGAATATGAAGCTACAATTTTAGTTGAACAAGCTGGTTTACTGTGTTGTTTAATGTGT
>NC_060167.1:1332247-1344118 GCF_021292245.1 Micropterus dolomieu | reverse complement strand
GATCTGCGGATGAAAATTGATGGCGAGCCGTCCCTCTTGAATGATTGTGGGAGCCATTCCCTCTTCAGGATCACTGGACCTGTCCCGCTACTACTGCACTTTGCGGTGTGGTAGGCCCCACTACAACACAAAACCCCTTCACTCACCTTCACACTCCTTCCCCCACACACATACATACACCAACCCTATGGAACTCTGAACTCTGACTTACCTTCGACACATCCATTTTTTTGTTTGGACTTTGGACTCACTTTAACAAACTCACCTGTTCACACCTTGGGACTGAGAATGTGGAGCTGAGTAGTAGGAATCATTCCTGCAGTTAAGGGTTACTGTTGTACTGTGTGAATTCTACTGGATTGTATTATTGAACTGGATCTGAACAAACTTGAATGTGGTGTTATTAACAGAAATTCAGGTTTAAAGGGTGCACCCGGGAATTTAATTATAGAACTACTTCAAAGAGTGAAATACAGCATTTCATGCTGATGTCATAGCCTGATTGTGATATCAATAATCGCCTTATTCATTACTTGTTTTATTATTGTACTTTTTCATTTTTGGTACCAACCAATATTTTTATTTTTATACATATCTTCAAATATAAGAAGCCGGCATCATCTTACATCTAATCCTTGGTCTCTGAGTCTCATTTTAAACACTTTTGCTCCAGCCGCCGAACCAACCGACTTAACCAACCAATCAGATCACGGCCCTACCCATAATCCTTCCTGTGTGCTACACCCGGGCCATCTGCTCTGTGCTGCTTGATGCGTCTTCCGTCAAAACTAGACGGGCTGCCTATTCTCAGCGCAGCGGGACACTGGGACGCTTCTAGTGTGAGCACAAGCTTTGACTAGAATGGCAGCGATAAGCTACGGCAGCCGTGGGTGACCGGCAACATCTGGGCTGGATTTATTTTATATGAAATAAAACATTAACTCAATAAGAGGACTGATGGTACATTACCTGTTTACTCCTTAAAATACTGTTTCTTTATATAAGTCGAGTTACAGAAATGCTTCGGCTCTTAATGAAGTCATGAGAGCAGATGCATGTTTTTATTAGGTGGTCACGCAGGTTCTTTATATCTTCATGGTATTCAGATTTAAGGCTGCATCCACGCTCCCAAAAGTGAATCCGAACCCCTAAAACGGAGAAGTCTCAAAACGCTGCTGACCCCGCTTTGGTTTTAAACTCCGGGGCGGTGAAAACGATTACGCAGATGCTCACGTTCGGCTTCCTGATTGGCTCTGATCAGTCGTGCAAAGCAGAAGCACGATGCTGCTGACAGCGTTTTATTAAAGTATTTTGTACTGTGTAAATAACACTTCTACACTTGTACTGTGCAGGTCTCCGTATTGACGTCGACTCGCAGTCTGTTTCCCGCCGCCACAGTCTCTCTGTCCTCCCGTGTTCCTCTCAGTTCCACCTCGCTGTCGCTCCGTGCGGAGAAATCTCTGCTGTGGTTCTTCACCATCGCTGCTCTTCGTTCATCTCTAGTAGAACTTTCTTCTGCAGCTACTTCCTGTTTGACTCTATGGATGGCAATTTCTGTCAGAAAGTACATCCAGACTGAAACATCTCATCAGCTGTTGGATGGACTGTGATGAATCGTGGTTCAGAGCTTGTTCCCTCAGGATGTACTGACTTTAAATCTAGTGCCATCATCAGGTCCACATGTTGTGTCTAACACTTTGGTTTATGACCAAATAGCTGCGGAACTAATCACTCTACATTCCCATCAGCCTCCGCTGTGCGTTGTGTGTGTTTTCTGCGGTGTTTTCAGCTCATGTTGGTTGTTAGTCTGAAACACATGGAGAGAGGAGAGCAGTTGCGTGTTCAGGGACAACCTTTGGCACTGCCCGAGAGGTGAACCGGCGCCTCTCCGGCTACCAGTCCACTCTCCGTTTCTCTGGTCCGAGCTGGACTTGAACCGCCGACGCTGCTACAGCCGCCCCAAATTAGCTCATATTTCATTAGATACTGCCTTATTTGCAATTTAAACATTTCAGAAAACATGTAATGTAGAAAAAAAGTTTCATTGTGATATCTGAGTTGTTGTTTTTTTTACCCTGTTCGCCTCTAGCGTCTCAACATAAGTGGTCTTATTTCAGGGATGGAAATCAACACCCGCCAAATGCAGGTGGATTTTCTGTTTGGCGGCCAAATGTTTGAAGGCTACCCGCCACATTGGCGGGTAAATATATTTAGCATATCATTTCTATTTGACGGTAATTAGCAGCAGACCGGCGTTCTCGTTGGTTGTGTGTTGCGCTTGAATTGGTCCCCGACGTACCAAGGCATTTAAAATCTGATCGGATTACAGGCGTTCATTGTTTATGTTCTTTTCATGTTACTCGTGTTGGATTGGCGTAGATTTGTAAGGGGTGGCCGTCAGGCGACAGGAGCCGGGAGGGGAGAGTGAGAGTGTAGCCGCTTTCATATGGAGATCAGCGCAATAAGAATATCCAAATTTATGTTCTTCATACTGAACACAGTTTGCAGATTTTTCCCGAGTGAAAGGCCTTTATCCTGCAACCACGCATGCTTTCACACAGCGGTCCGGCTGAACAGGAAGCAGAGGCATGCCAGCTGTGGCTTTCACAAACGTTACGTCTTTCTGTATCGTGTCTGTCACCAACTTTCCTGCTCAGAGGCGGATAAAATCTGCTGCAAACCTTTCATAAAGCGCAGCGGGCCGGCAGATTGGCGCAATGCCCCCGTGAAATAAGGCAGCGTGAAAGCTGCTAGTGTTTGGAGCTAATTACAAAAGTTGTGAGTGTGTTGTCCTGCTGTCCTCCCCAGAGATCAAGGGGAATGATCTATAGGCTGTATAAAAAAATGTTGATCCCACAAAAGCTGTGATGCTGTGGACCAGGACTCGGTCAGAACCAGGAGGCGAGAAGAGGCTGATTGAAGAAAGTGAGCAGTCTGATGAGGAGGTTTAAGTTGAATGATTAATAAGCATCTTGTAAGTTTATAAAACACTTTACTGTTCTAAGTAAATTCAATAGCAATAAATTAATTTTCCTTCAAATTTCTCTCTGGCCTCTTCTTTAAGATTGCATTTGATATAATTCCTTATTATCTCCATTAAAAGGGCGGAAACAAATGTTTGTGACACAAAAGGCAATTTATTATTTTGGCCGATGGATTTTTTTCATGGTCATGTTACTCTTTTGAGACGTTGGTATAAAGCATCACCAGATATTACCAACGCACTCAGATGCTCCTCACCACAGTACATGATGAATGTGTGGGGAGCGAGGCTCATCGCAGGACGACACCTTTCGGGTTTGAGAGATTTATTCTGGCGTGCTGAGCATGTAAATACGGAATTCACCACAGCTGAGCGTGAGACGAGAGAAGACTGGCAAAGAGACAGATAATTAGAGAGGGACACGGCGGGACAGACGTACAGAGAAGATGAACGTGTTGCAAAGCTCATTTGTGTCTTGAGGGAGCTGTGAATCTCCTCATCCAGCTGTTCCATATTCTCCGCGCTCCATTTGCAGTGGGTGGACATCCGTCGTGAACCTGCTGAACAGCCTCACAAGTATTTCCTCCTCACCTAAAGCGACATCTGGGTTTGGAGAGAGAGAGGATGGCTGGTGGGAGGGAACGAGAGAGTGGCACTCAACACTGGTTAGACTTCACAGCTTTAATGTGATGGGACGATGCTAAGCTAGGTGCTTTACATTTAGATATTGGACATTTTGCTGCAGTTCGGCCGGCGCTTATAGGTTACAGGAGTGTTTTCCTCAGGTGTCGTTGTGCTGCATGTTCACAGCTGTGTGGATCCAACCATAAGAGAACTTCTGCGTATTTTTCAGCTTCACACCTGTAGTTCAAAAATAAAGAACAGGGCGCTGTAATACTACTGGAGGACAGTTTTAACACTTTAACACACTCTGGTTTGGGGGGAAAAAAAACACAGGGTACCTGCAGGGTCTTAGAAGTATTAAAAAAAGTCTTACATCCAAAAATAAGGCCTTAAGTCTTAAATTTCATTACCAAAGTCTTAAATTTTTTCTTGTCCTTTCGTAGGATTAAATAAATGCCGTAACGTCATAAATGAATAATTTGTGTGTGTGAGACTTCATAATTTAGTCAGTTTGGCATGACTGATGTTATACGGCAGCACAGGTAGCTTTACTGTTTACGTCAGTGTTCAGCTTTACGCTCACTGTGGAGTGTTCGCGGTGCACGAGCTTTGACATCCAAGCTCTGGCACGAATCGGTCAGTTGTTCGGAAAGAAAACAAAACGTCTCTGACGTGCTACTAACAAGCTAAAGTTAGCTGGTCGACCCAGAATGGGCAAGTGTATGAAATTCAGAAAGCCAGAGATACGGACAGGTTGGCGGACGAGGCTGAGGGCGGTGGCGCTGAAGTTAGCGCAACAAGCGGATCGGCGTGCGAGCCAGTCACACTGGCGAGCGCTAACGCTGGAAGACCCGCTGCAGGTTACTGGTCAGCGAATGTTACAACAGCAACGGAGAGACAGGTGTGCATGAGACGAGGACGGGTCTGTGTGTCGGCGTTGCGCCGCTGTTGTAGGCTAACGTTATGTGAATGGAAACATCAAACTAACGCACATTAAACTCCGATCATGGGAACGAGGGAAAAACAAACCGGAGCCCGACTCCTTATCCCCGCTGCTTTCAAGCCAAAACTATATAATAGAGCTGAGCCAGATACTCGGGTACGGATAAAGCACTTTTGCCGAGTACGAGTATTATACGAGTCAATATCTGTGCTCAGATTGAATAAAAATCCTCATTGGGTGTCTGTGTTCTGTGATAGGCTAGTCACAGCGCCCCTCCCCTACACACATACAGATTTATTGTGTTGCTGTGTCCCGCTCTGCTCACGAACGAGGATTAAACTTTAACACGACACATGCAGGGAGACAGAAGGTCGCTGACAGTGTGAATGTCTAAATGAACAGGCGTAGTCTATAATAATGCGTTGATAAAAAGTGTTCTCAAGAGCTGTATGAAAATATCAGCCTTATTCTTTCAGATCGGCTGTGTGTCGGCGTTTCCACATTAAAAGACTCGGGCCGTTCAAAAATGAGATTAATTTATTTAACACACTCCAAACATTGTTCTAAATGAACTTCATAAAGCAATGAAACGAAAACTCCATTCATGCCATCAAATGTGCTCAAATAATGTTTGAAAGACTGACAGTCAGAGTTAATCTCTTTTCTGGAACACAACCTGCTCCGGAGCAGGTTAGCCATTCAGCATAAGTTACTATGGAGATCTACCCCGGTAAGAAGTGAACCACTCGTGGTACTGAAAACCCAGGGTTAACCCCGATGTTACCTGGATAAGCTCAAATCCTGCTTCGTGGTGCAGGCCTCTGGTGTGGAAATAAAATAAAAAAAGAAACAAAAAAGAACTATTCATTGTTGCAAAAGTTGTTCTGTGTATATAGTTCGTTTGTTATCGTGATCAAAACCATTGATCTGAAGCTCAATGCTGATGCTGTCATGTAAATAGTTTTCTAATCAGCAATAAATATAACAATTTCTGATCAACCCATATCAATTGCATGCTTAAAATAACATACCGGTTAAATCCCTGGGACCCGCCCAAAGTGCACAAATATTGGATTCATTTCATAGGTGTCATTTACACTGTGGATACTGGGGACATGTCACCATCACTTTTTTAAAGCATTTGTTAAATATGGTCTGAAAAATGGCTTGCAACAAGAAATGTTAAAAAACAAAACAAATGAATACTTTGAGAAAGGTTTATTTGCACTATAAGAAAACATGCAGTGCAATTTAAAGAAGAAACAAATGTGCATTGTCCAAAAAAAGTTTAAGCTAAAAAATCTGAATCACTTGATTTAAATAAAGACAATTCTACCATAAATTGGTGCAGAAAATGTCTCCAGAATGCAGGAAATTAAGTGTTTAGTGCTCAAAATTTTGTAGGGGACCCCCAGACCCCTATTTACATATTTCAGTATAATAAATAGTGTTAAAATATCGTCTTGTCTTGTTCTTGTGAATATGATTTGTATTATAATAAAATGTTTTATTAAATTCATGTAACTTCGTAAATAATTGGACTTAAAATTCATACAAATTTTCCATTATACGGCAGTGAAGTTGGTATTAAATTTCATGCTTGGTGGTATTAAAAAAGGTGTTAAGTCTTAAATTTAACTTTGAGAATCCTGGGGGTACGCTGTAAACATAATTCATACAAGTGAAAATATTCTCTCTCTCTGATGGCCGACCTCCCTCTCACTCCAAGCCTGAAAACCTCCTCCTCCTGCAGGTCCAAAGCTCTGAGTCAGCTACAGTCAGCACCTATTTGAGTATGAATTTGACAGGTGACCAAAATCGTGCAGTTTTTACACACGGCACATTTAATATATACGTTGCTAAAAAAGGTTTTTCATAAGATTGCTTCCTTGACATTTCACAGCCAGAAGATTGATTTGAAGACAGCTTATCTGTGATTTCATACATAATGTCCCTCTTCATAAAATCCTCTTCGAGTCACTCATGTTTTACGTGTTCAGCCCCGGTTGCCATTAACACAAGAGGTGCTGCTACCTGAGACATTAAATACGTTAGTTCCTGCTTTCCAGCTGGTTTTTCAGAGGGAAAAGAGCAATCAGACACTTACTGTTACAGGAAATGGAAAATGTCACTGGGCTGCAGATTATTATCACAAGAAGAGCATCATTACAGCTACCTCATCAGGGCAAACATCAGGAGGCAGGAGGAGGATGTGGATCCTCAAAGCTTGAAGAACGTTCTCCTTGATTACAACCTCCAACAAGAACCCAACAAACTCTGGGACGTTGTACGACTGTCGACACGCCACCAAGATGTCCTGTAGTGGTTCAGAAATACTTCCAAAATCAAAGTATATGTAAAATTAAAATTAAAGCATCACCTGGACGTTACCATCATCAGCAGGTTCTTTTAGCTCTTCTGTGAATGTGTACGGTATGTATTCTGCAGCTTTACATGCTATAAAATATTCCTAACATGAACACAATAACCTAAAACTACCACAGATGTACCAGGGGCGTAGATATGAGGTAATATTTGTCTGTAGCTTAAATAAAAAAAAGTGTTTCCTATTAATTTACGAGACTATGACTACTATACAAAATAGACCACAGTCTATTGTGTTCCACCACAGTCTCAAAATTAACAAAAAATATATTAACATTATAGACTTTTTGTGTTGCCGCCGCTGCTGTAAACGCTCAAACACCTTGGCATCCGACTCCAGACTTTTCTTTTGGAAGTAATTACGGTTTGAACAGCGTTGAGTATCCACTGTCACTCGTTTGTGAGAACGTGATCAAGCTAGATGCTAAATTTGGACTGCACGGGTATTAGAGACTTTATGGTAAATGCAGTTAACAGGAGCAGAGCGAGCTGACAGCCAGGTTAGCAACTTTATTCTGTCATTTTCTCACTTTGTAAAAAGTGCTGCAGTATGAGAGTCTTGAAGAGAGGCTATTAAGTCTAAATCGTACGAGCACAACATATAACATAATTTATCAAATTGCGTCGGATTGAGTGAGGGCTTTCACACCTTCCTCGTTTGGTCCAGACTTTTCAGAAATTACAAAATTACAGGTGTGAAACCTCCCCGGACCACGATCCGGATGAAAAGAGGCAGTCTCTGTCCGGCTCATAGCGACACATGGTTCGGTTCTTTTCAGCATTTTTTTGGACGGTTAAGACCATTTACGGGAAGTTCGGTTGTTCAAACTGCTCATCTTTTGAAACAGGCGGCCGCTACGGAAGCAAGCTGCCACTCGACTCTGCAGTCTCCCCCCAAACGGAGGTGTAGAAAGATTGCTGCAGTCTTCTCCACCTTTCCTGCCAGCAGCGACGATATAATGTTCGCACAATGAGGTCATTTAGCGAATTTGAACTAGCCTCGAGTTAAATTGGTGCTGCAGGTACCAATGCAGCAATAATAATAATATAGTGGCAACGACATGCATCTGTTCGTTCATTCTTGTCGAGGCCAAAATGTTTCGTCGAAGCTGTTTACAAACCAATCAATGTCAAGTACAGGAAGACGCAGCGGTTTGTTGGAGTAAGAGGATGGATTTCTCCTGCAGAAAAGAAAATGAAGGTGTCTGAGCGTTCCTACAGATGTTTCCTCTGAGTGATGTTGTGGGGTTGCCACAGGTATATAAAGAAACTGCCAAAAAGATGTGTCATTATTGGACGCTGAGCCGCCACAAACTGCCAAAACAACTTGAAAGCAGGCTGGCACTGATTCAGGAGTCTCAGTGGAGGGAAGTGAACCTGCCACAGCGCTGCAGCACTGTGCTAACAGTAAACAAACAGTAGGATTTAATTACTGAAATACCAAAGTCAAAGCAACACCTATCTGATTTAAAGGGGCAATATGGAGTTTCCAGCGGCCACTAGCGGTGCGGTTTTAAGATTGCAACCAGGCGTGTGCTCGTACGCGTGCTCGCTTGAACTCACGAGCGAGCAGAGTCCGAAACAACCAAAATATGACTCTGCAAAGTAACCTGTATCTGCTCCTTCCATCCCCCTCCCTTTCTGCCTCTTAAAGGAAGTTTTTCCTTGCCTCTGTCGCCTAGTGCTGCTCTTGGTGGGAACTGTTTCTGTAAATATCATCACAGAGTACGGTCTAGACCTGCTCTTTTATGAAAAAAGAGCTCTGAGTAGTGGTGTTCATCTTAACCCTGGTCCAGTCCTTAATAATTTAAATACTCTGGACGAATTCAAAACTAGAGCTGGGCTAGGTTTTATTCATACTGATGCCAAAAGTCTACTCCCCAAACTTGATTTTATACAAACTTGGACCCACTCAACAGATACTGACATTCTTATAATCTCAGAAACACGGCGTAGTAAATCTATTTTAGGGCTACAGTGTCTACCGTTGTGACCGTCCCAGGAGGTGGCAGCGCCATCTATACAGGTGAAACTTGAAAAATTAGCATATCATGCAAAGGTTCATTTATTTCAGTAATTCAACTTAAAAGCTGAAACTAATATATTATATAGACTCATTACATGCAAAGTGAGATATTTCAAGCCTTTATTTGATATAACTTCGATGATTATTGCGTACAGCTTATGAAAACCCCAAATTCAAAATCTCAGAAAATTAGAATATTGTGAAAAAGTATTGTAGGCTCAAAGTGTCCCACTCTAATCAGCTAATTAATCCAAAACACCTGGAAAGGGTTCCTGAGGCTTTAATTGGTCTCTCAGTCTGGTTCAGTGGAATTCACAATCATGGGGAAGACTGCTGACCTGACAGTTGTGCAGAAAATCATCATTGACTCCCTCCACAATGAGGGAAAGCCTCAAAAAGGTAATTGCAAAAGAAGTTGGATGTTCTCAAAGTGCTGTATCGAGGCACATGAATAGAAAGTTAAGTGGAAGGGAAAAGTGTGGAAGAAAAACGTGCACAAGCAGCAGGGATGACCGTAGCCTGGAGAGGATTGTCAGGAAAAGGCCATTCAAATGTGTGGGGGAGCTTCACAAGGAGTGGACTGAGGCTGGAGTTACTGCATCAAGAGCCACCACACACAGACGGGTCCTGGACATGGGCTTCAAATGTCGTATTCCTCTTGTCAAGCCGCTCCTGAACAACAAACAATGTCAGAAGCGTCTTAGCTGGGCTAAAGGAAAAAAGAACTGGTCTGTTTCTCAGTGGTCCAAAGTCCTCTTTTCTGATTTTCATTTGGAAACCAAGGTCCCGGAGTGTGGAGGAAGAATGGAGAGGCACACAATCCAAGATGCTTGAAGTCCAGTGTGACGTTTCCAAAGTCAGTTGGTTTGGGGAGCCATGTCATCTGCTGGTGTTGGTCCACTGTGTTTTATTAAGTCCAGAGTCAGCGCAGCCGTCTACCAGGACATTTTAGAGCACTTTATGCTTCCTTCAGCAGACCAGCTTTATGGAGATGCTGACTTCATTTTCCAGAAGGACTTGGCACCTGCCCACACTGCCAAAAGTACCAAAACCTGGTTCAATGACCATGGGATTACTGTGCTTGATTGGCCAGCAAACTCACCTGACCTGAACCCCATAGAGAATCTATAGGGCATCGCCAAGAGAAAGATGAAAGACATGAGACCGAACAATGCAGAAGAGCTGAAGGCCGCTATTGAAACATCCTGGTCTTCCACAACACCTCAGCAGTGCCACAGGCTGATGGCATCCATGCCACGCCGCATTGAGGCAGTAATTCATGCAAAAGGAGCTCAAACCAAGTACTGAGTACATATGCATGATTATACTTTTCAGAGGGCTGACATTTCTCTATTTAAAATCCTTTTTTTTTTTTATTGATTTCAGGTAATATTCTAATTTTCAGAGATTTTGAATTTGGGGTTTTCATAAGCTGTAAGCCATAATCATCGAAATTATATCAAATAAAGGATTGAAATATCTCACTTTGCATGTAATGAGTCTATATAATATATAAGTTTCACCTTTTCAGTTGAATTACTCAAATAAATGAACTTTTGCACGATATGCTAATTTTTCGAGTTTCACCTGTATAAAAAATCCTTTTCCTTGTAACATTGGCTGTGTCCGAAATCCCCACTCATTCACTACTCCCAATTACTGGGGGGATTGGGGGGGTCTGACCCCGCTAGTTAAGGCTAGGACCCCCCCAAAAGAGGCAAAAACAACAGTTCAGTCTTTCTCACCTGTAATTGTAAATATTACCATATATTTCCCATACTCATGCCTTATATTTAATAATCTTGAAATACCATTTCAGACACCCCTAAAATGGACCGTAGCATTTTTGAACATTGGCGTTAGCTGAACGTCTGTAATAGCTGAGTGCTATTATAACCGAAAATTGTTTCATTCTGTCCAGATGCAGTTCCTAGACATATCTGTTGGCTACCCAGGCTCAGTCCACGACTCAAGAGTTTTGAAAAACAGCCCTTTGTATGTGCGTTCACTGCATCCACCTGAAGGCTATTCTGAGGGATGGTGGATACCTGTGTACAGGTGTTGGTCATATATATAAAAAAGTTGATTTATTTCAGTAATTCCATTCAAAAAGTGAAACTTATATTATATATTCATTCATTACACACAGACTGATATATTACAAATGTTTATTTCATTTAATTGTGATGATTAAAACTGACAACTAATGAAAATCCCAAATTCAGTATCTCCGAAAATTAGAATATTACTTAAGACCAATACAAAAAAAAGGATTTTTAGAAATGTTGGCCAACTGAAGTATGAACATGAAAAGTATGAGCATGTACAGCACTCAATACTTAGTTGGGGCTCCTTTTGCCTGAATTACTGCAGCAATGCGGCGTGGCATGGAGTCGATCAGTCTGTGGCACTGCTCAGGTGTTATGAGAGCCCAGGTTGCTCTGACAGTGGCCTTCGGCTCTTCTGCATTGTTGGGTCTGGCGTATCGCATCTTCCTCTTCACAATATCCCATAGATTTTCTATAGGGTTAAGGTCAGGCGAGTTTGCTGGCCAATTAAGAACAGGGATACCATGGTCCTTAAACCAGGTACTGGTAGCTTTGGCACTGTGTGCAGGTGCCAAGTCCTGTTGGAAAGTGAAATCTGCATCTCCATAAAGTTGGTCAGCAGCAGGAAGCATGAAGTGCTCTAAAACTTCCTTGTAGACGGCTGCGTTGACCTTGGACCTCAGAAAACATAGTGGACCAACACCAGCAGATGACATGGCACCCCAAACCATCACTGACTGTGGAAACTTTACACTGGACTTCAAGCAACGTGGATTCTGTGCCTCTCCTCTCTTCCTCCAGACTCTGGGACCTTGATTTCCAAAGGAAATGCAAAATTTACTTTCATCAGAGAACATAACTT
>NC_060167.1:1326563-1332147 GCF_021292245.1 Micropterus dolomieu | reverse complement strand
GAAACTTTACACTGGACTTCAAGCAACGTGGATTCTGTGCCTCTCCTCTCTTCCTCCAGACTCTGGGACCTTGATTTCCAAAGGAAATGCAAAATTTACTTTCATCAGAGAACATAACTTTGGACCACTCAGCAGCAGTCCAGTCCTTTTTGTCTTTAGCCCAGGCGAGACGCTTCTGACGCTGTGTCTTGTTCAAGAGTGGCTTGGCACAAGGAATGCGACAGCTGAAACCCATGTCTTGCATACGTCTGTGCGTGGTGGTTCTTGAAGCACTGACTCCAGCTGCAGTCCACTCTTTGTGAATCTCCCCCACATTTTTGAATGGGTTTTGTTTCACAATCCTCTCCAGGGTGCGGTTATCCCTATTGCTTGTACACTTTTTCCTACCACATCTTTTCCTTCCCTTGGCCTCTCTATTAATGTGCTTGGACACAGAGCTCTGTGAACAGCCAGCCTCTTTAGCAATGAACTTTTGTGTCTTGACCCTCCTTGTGCAAGGTGTCAATGGTCGTCTTTTGGACAGCTGTCAAGTCAGCGGTCTTCCCCATGATTGTGTAGCCTACAGAACTAGACTGAGAGACCATTTAAAGACCTTTGCAGGTGTTTTGAGTTAATTAGCTGATTAGAGTGTGGCACCAGGTGTCTTCAAGATTGAACCTTTTCACAATATTCTAATTTTCTGAGATACTGATTTGGGGGTTTTCATTAGTTGTCAGTTATAATCATCAAAATTAAAAGGAATGAACACTTGAAATATATCAGTCTGTGTGGAATGAATGTATACATTATACAGGTTTCACTTTTTGAATGGAATTACTGAAATAAATCAAGTTTTTGATGATTATTGACCAGCACTTGTATGTCACAGCCCAGGTGCCGCAAGGTTTAACAGGCACCATGCAAAGGCTCGTTCTGTGGTTGAACGGGCCTTCCGTATTTTTCAAGGCTCTAGAGGTGCACCCTGCTTTTGCAGTGAAGGTTATTGCGATAACCTTAGAGATGGAGACATGCTCGAGCCTGTGGAAGAAGCACTGGAGCCAGAAGACGGAGATGTGCAGTGTGAGGAGCAGCTGCGTGGGCGCATTGCTGCTGCTCTTTCAGCTCCAATAGCCACTCCTCCAGCTCTTCAGGACCATGACTACAATTAAGGAGATAGTCACAAAATTAATTTGGTTCAAGGTTTATGCCATGTAAATAGTTGCAAATAGAGTTAAGTTATTAAATGTATAGCCTGTTATTAATCGTCAGCTATAAAGCCTGTTATTAATCGTCAGCTATATAGCCTGTTATTAATCGTCAGCTATATAGCCTGTTATTAATCGTCAGCTATATAGCCTGTTATTAATCGTCAGCTATATAGCCTGTTATTAATCGTCAGCTATATAGCCTGTTATTAATCGTCAGCTATATAGCCTGTTATTAATCGTCAGCTATAAAGCCTGTTATTAATCGTCAGCTATAAAGCCTGTTATTAATCGTCAGCTATAAAGCCTGTTATTAATCGTCAGCTATATAGCCTGTTATTAATCGTCAGCTATATAGCCTGTTATTAATCGTCAGCTATATAGCCTGTTATTAATCGTCAGCTATATAGCTCGCATTGGGCAAACCATGACAGTCATAAGTTGCTATAGACCCTCAGCAAGTACTGAGGCTGTTTGTTCTTTAAATCATCTTCTATCGAGGATTGAATTTGGGGAGGTACTTTTAGCCGGGGATTTTAACTCTGATTGGCTCTCCTCTGTTTCAGACAGTTTGAAATCTGTCTGTGACTCTTTTATGCATGTATACTTGATGTCTTTTATATGTTGGAAACTTGTCTTGGCCAGGTCTCTCTTGCAAAAGAGATTTTAATCTCAAGGAGACTCACCTGGTTAAATAAAGGTTAAATAAAATAGACAAGTAATAACAACAACAACAATAATAATAGAAGACATACATATCTGAATGAAATATACTGAATTTAAGAAATAAACTTAAGAAAGGATACCAACATTAAATCAGATAGGTGTTGCTCTAAACTGCTTTGCCTTTGGTATTTCAGTAATTAAATCCTACTGTTTGTTTACTGTTAGCGCAGTGCTGCAGCGCTGTGGCAGGTTCACTTCCCTCCACTGAGACTCCTGAATCAGTGCCAGCCTGCTCTCAAGTTGTTTTGGCAGTTTGTGGCGGCTCAGTGTCCAATAATGACACATCTTTTTGGCAGTTTTCTTTATTTACCTGTGGCAACCCCACAACATCACTCAGAGGAAACATCTGTAGGAACGCTCAGACACCTTCATTTTCTTTTCTGCAGGAGAAATCCATCCTCTTACCCCAACAAAGTGTTGCATGTGTTCAACCAGACACGCATCAGACCATACGTCAGTAAATGTACTTTCTACCATCATAAAATATCTCCCCTGACTGAGCTACCGTACTGAAGTGTACTGAAGTGTGTTAAATGAAATGTTGAACAGCACTGCAGGGCCGCAACGAGACTATGAAAAACTTCAGTCATCAAGAAGTTTGCCCAGAGGAAAAACCACTGTGCTGCCGCCTTTCTCCTCGCGTGAGCCCTCAGCTGTGGTGAGCGAAAGCATCTTTTAACATCCTGACTCTGCTGCTGCTCCGTGCATGGACCAAACTGTTGCGCTGGTTCGGTTGATACTAGCCTAGGATTGCGGTTGTTGTCATATAGCCAATTTGCCACCTTATCCAAGATTATTATGCCATTATGCCAGTTTGCTGCTGTATGAAAGGAACGGAGCCGGGAAGGGGATATACGTATATATTGGCGGACATTCTTTCTGTTTTGATTGCAGGATCTCTGTGGAAAGCAGCTATGGAAAGGGTCTGGATCCCTACAACATCTGTGCTGTTGTTGTCGACTTCAGCGGTGTTGAGCTCACTGCTCTTTGCTTATGGTCCTGTAGGCTCATTTGTTCTGAGCTTGGTTGAGTGGCTCAAATATTGCCTTCTTAATTTAGGTTTGTGACAGCGGTGCGGTCTCTCTCTCTCTCTCTCTCTCAAGAGAGAGAGTATTGTAGTTTTACTGGCATCTATAATAGTATGGTTAAAAAATTGTTACACAACTCTGTACAGACACATATTGTATATTTCCATTAAATAACTATATAAAAGAAAAATTTATGCTCCATTAAGTCTGTAATCTTGAGTAGGCTTTACAATTAGTGCACTCCTACAAAAGCTGTAGTTGTTCTTTAAGGAAGGTGAACTAGTGTATTTGAAGAACAATTGTCTAACACATAAAATAAAATAGAACATTTTCTGGGGGCGCCACTGTTTCTATCCGGCCTCCAAGGTGCCTCCCAGGTTGCTAACTCCTATCAAACAGTACGACTGTTCATTCCAATGTGATTAATGTGAAGTTGATGTAATTCATGTGCATCAGTCATCCAAGTCACCACGTATTGATCACACTGAGCACTTATGGGAGGCTGTGGAGCAGCAGCTGAGACACACTCTCCCACCTATAAATAATACATTTAGATTGTTTTTCCCAAGATGATTCCACCTGAGGTTTGTTAATAAAACATGTCACACGTCTGAACCTATACAGCTCTGCAGACATTCGTGCAGGTATAAATGCACAAAATGTATGTTTACTAATGTGCACAAAAGACCATAGATGTCATTTACACTGGGGACACAACATTTTGAAATGGCTGATTTGTTTCCCATAACTTTCTAAAATTATAATTTGTTAAAGAAATGTCCTGAACACTAGCTTGCAGCAAGAAATGTTAATAAAGAAATGAAAATGTTTTGAGAGGTTTATTTGCACAACAAGAAACCATGCAAATTATAAATATAGAAGAAACACGTGTATTATCCAACAAAAGTAACTTAAACTATAAAAAACAACAACAACTCACTGATTCTAAAATGACCCTAACAAAATGTTGACAAACTGCTGAGTCGGTTTGTGACGTCTTGTTTCTCGAATGTTTAAAAATGTCTGCAGCATCGAAACAACGAGGCAGTTTAACTTAACATCTAAAGGTTGGTTTATTATCTTTAGCTAACAGTGTTAACGTTACTCCTTCTTTCATATTTTAGTTAGGGGCTGCAACTAACGATTATTTTCATTGTGGATTAACCTGTCCATTGTTCTCTCAGTAAATCAGTTATTTGCCAGAAAATGGTGAATAATGTGGGTCATTGTTTACGAGAGTACGTCCTGAAATGTCTTGTTTTTGTTTTCAGTTTACTGTCATCAAGAAGCAAAGAAAACAGAAATTTTTAGTTGCCAATAAATTTAATAGTTGACGACTAATACTGTAGATTAAACACTCTAATTTTAGTGCTGTGATGTTGGACAGGCCTGTTATCGCTGGGCTGACTTACCTGCACAGGTGCTTTCTGTACACAAGGTGGATGTTACTTGTGAGTATTTTCGTACTGTAGATCATGTAGTAGACAAACACATGCCTTCTGTCTTTATCTGAGCACTTAGGTCCCGCCACTTTTTTGTTTTTCTGCAACACACAATAAATTCAACATACAAGTAGAGCAGAGGGAGGAAGGTACGGTGGCCCTTCAGTGCAAAAACACATTTCAGCAACAAGGCAATTAAACTGCTTTACATTACATACAAGAGCAACAGAGGCAAATATAAAAATAAAGTGTCAAATACAAAATAGAAACAGGTTATTTTACCCTTTTTTAACCTATTTGTTCACCCATAATTCTAGTCAGTTATGAATTATCAGGCTTTTCACCTTTCATTGTTTTGCTTTTTTGATTTCTCATCTCTCATACAGTATTTATTTCCTCTTATTCACGATTATCACCGTGAATCCAGATTATTTGCGCTACAATCTTTGTAAAAGAAGTCACAACAGCGGAGAAAAACGTTCAGCTAGGCCCAGACACACCGTGCCACCCAAACGACGGAAAGCTATACTAAAGGTTGTACTCCGACCGATTAAGACCTCGTCTGACTACAAATGAGAGAAACTCATTTGGTTTCTTCTCTAACGCAATGAATATTTGATTTTAGAGACATTTTAAACTGAGAAAGTTTCAGTGAAACATAAAGTTAAGAAAAACTCTTAAAAGGGCTATATGTAAGTTTTTTTATTGAAATCAAAATTCTCATTGCCTTATTGTCAGTGGGCTCAACTCACTTAGAAATGAAGCACACGTCTGTTTTCTCCGTCAGCCACTATTCTGCCTTCAATGTGAGGTCTCCGGGTCGGATTCAGACCCAAATAACTATCCTGTGTACCGCTGGTAGTATGTCATTTATTTAGCCTGCAAGAAAGGACGTAACGGCAAAAAGCTAATGTGGAGCGATTTGTTTACTAACGTTAGCCTGTAGTAGCTAACGCTACAGCAGCTCCGACCTGCCGCTGTTTGCTTCGTAACATTCACTTTAGGTTTATTGCGGTTTTACCATCAGGTATACACACAGCTTCTCCAGCTCTCAGCCGCTGTAACTAACGTGACCCACATAACATACAACCCAGAGGAAGAGCCACCCACTGACACTACAGTGAAGTTACTGGCTGCGGTCTGACTGTTATAAAGTGTGACACAGTCTCGTTATAATATTCAGTCCAGCTCACTACCCGTTTCA
>NC_060167.1:1323336-1326542 GCF_021292245.1 Micropterus dolomieu | reverse complement strand
CTGTGCTGACATTACACATGATATACAGATAGTAAAGATGGTTACTGAAAGCAGCAGGCGAGCTAACGATGTAGCACGTCTGCTAAATGCAGTAAATGGACCGTGATCATGTAACGAGCGTGGATTAGTTCAACCTGCAGCTGATAAAACTATTACTGTAACGCTGCAGTGGGAGTTTCCAGTATATTACGTGAAGCTGCCTCCCTGCCTGTCTCTATAGCCGCTGTCACTCTGCCTTTTTTCCGGGAGTATTGTGCCGACATGCGTCTCGCTGCGCTAAATGAAAGGTACGGCGCCGCTGTTGATCTGCCTCTGAGCCGAGAAGCAACAGAACCTGAACACGTCTGAGAGAAAAGCCACAGCCTGCGTGCTGGTGTTCCTGTGTTTACTGCAGGATTTCTGTATGAAAGCGGTTGTATTTCGGATTCTGCTCGCTCATGAGTTCCAGCGAGCACGCGGACAAGCTCACGCCTGGTTGCAATCTTAAAACCGCACCGCTAGTGGCCGCTGGAAACTCCATAATGCCCCTTTAAATTTGATTTAATAAAAGACAGCGGTAAAAAGAAAAGTTGTCAGTCTTGATTTGAAAGAACAGAATTTTAGCAGACTTGCAGTTTTCTGGGATTTTGTTCCAGTTAAATGGAGCATAAAAACTGAACATATATGAAAAAAAACTAACAGGAAACACAATTCAATTTTAGAAACAATAAAAAAGCTGAAGTAGGTACTTTTCTCATTCTTAAATTTAAATATGTCAAAGTATAGTTTATTGCCTGCAGTGAGTTTTCTGAAACATTTAAAATGTTTTCTGAAATCCTGTTGAGTTTGATCAGATGTTTAGGTTTTTCCAAAATGTGTTTTTGTTCCTTTTGTCAATTCATTTCTGAAACGCAAACTTGAAATATGACTACAGAACTAAACCTGCTTTGATAAAGCATTTGAATTGAATCTAAAAGTCAGTCAGCCAGTGGAGGATTGCATCATATGATTTGAACTTGTTGCAGTAGCAACGCTGATTTGATGTAGCAACCAGTAATATTAATTCATCGTTTAAATCCCAGCCCGTCCTCAGCAGAGAAACGGCCGACAGGTCGATGATGCAGCAGCTTATTACGACCCATGTTTAGGTTTACTGTTAGGCCGCGACCTCTAGTGGCAGACGGAGTCAGGTGATGAAGTATAAAAGAGCGATAAACTCTGTGTAAGGAGGGGGTGGGGTTGGTGGATGAGTCAAGTAAACTCAGGAGACCGAGGTTTGAGTTTGAGTGTGGAAGAAAGTCAAAGCTGACATGTTTTAAATTAAATAATGTTTTGAAGATGACTTAGGTAAAGTACTTATTTTAACCAAGCAGGAACCTCCGGGTGGTGCAGTGGTTAGCGCTTTCGCCTCACAGCAAGAAGGTCGACCGCGTCCCGGCCTTTCTGTGTGGAGTTTGCATGTTCTCTCCGGGTGCTCCGGCTTCCTCCCACCGTCCAACGAAATGCGGACTAGGTTTAGGTGACCCTAAATTGTCCTCAGGTGTGAGTTTGAGTGGTTGTCTGTACCCTGTACGCAGGATAAGCGGTTGATGATGGATGGAGGAACCTCCGGGTCTTAAACCTGCATTCTCTCTAACGACCAGCGGAGGGCGACTCTGTCTAGCTGAACTGAATTTATGTTGCTGCTCTTGATGAACTTTGTTGAGTGCATTGTGTCTTTTTTGTGACCTACTTTTGTTGTGTGGTCTTGGGACTTACAAGCTACCTTTTGTTGTGTGCTAAACTTTTTTGAGTAGTGGTTTAATTTCATTCAGCGTGAAGGTGTATATTCTATACCTGCATCCTTTGTGACATTTGTGGAAAACACTTTTAAACAAACATCACAATCTCAAATGTCAGGAGAGAGACCTGACTGGCACCACTGATTTTATAACATTGTACCAGCAGAAAAAGGTAAGAGGGTTTTCCATCAGCTGCCATCTCCCAAAGCGCTCTTGCCTCTAGCAGCCACCCACAGCTAAATAACACCCCCCGACTCTTCCACACAAAGGAACCAATTAGTTGTCTACTCAAGCACTGGGACAGGAGGAATGCCAATCCTCTACTGTGATTGGTTTGTTAGCCGCTGTGTTGCTCAGATCACAGCCGACTGATAACCCACCTACCTGAGGGGGGGGGCGGCTGCATACCAAAGGAAAGACACAATACGTGACCTGCTGACCTTGCGTGGGTGTGAGGTATAATGTGTCCTGTGGTCAGGGGTTGGACTCCGGGTGAAGGGTTGTGAAAGGACTCAGTGTAACAATACGTCTGATCTGACGGAGGATTCGTATGTGCAGAACCTGCTGATGTTTTTTCTGTATTTAAACGTGCTGCATAGACAAAACAAAACCGGGATGATTTTAAAGTAAATTTCTGCTCATGGTTGATTTTTAGGTTAAAGGAATTGAATCAGCAAAAGTGATTATAAAGCTTCTGCAGTCTTTGTTAGTCGAAGCAGGTGGGGATCCCTAAAAGCCTCAAGTACGGGGGGGGGGCTTTATTTTTATTTGTCAGTTGGTTTGGGCTGTTGGTTCTGCAGCAAGACACAAGACCAAAATACATAAAATACTAAAAATGTTACGGACTCTGGTTGTACAACAGAGAATTGAGAAGTGCTAAAGTGCTACAGAATAAGGTTCCATTTCTGAAAATAAATAAATAGGCCTCCGATTCGACAGCCATGTGTTAAAAAGAAACATCCGACAATGTTCACATCATCAAAAACAATATAGCAACAGACTGCAACACAGGGGAACACTTCCACAATAATCACCATTACATCAACTTCAGCGGGGCGTCCCTGAAGCGGCGCTCCGCAGAGAATACGTACCAGGGCCGAGTTCAGCGCCGACAAAACGTAGCAAAACGTTTTTTTCAACTGAAACGGTGGTTCCCTGAACACCCTGCTGTGGACGCAAGCGCACTGCATTTTTCTGCCTTTTTTACACCGTTGTGTTTACAAACTTGTCGCAGCTGATTGGGTAACACCTGAGACACGCCCACTGAATGGGAGAAAACATACCTCGAAGCCCGTTGCAGAACGTTGCAAGGAAACATGTCGTTCAATGAGAAAACGTTGCAAACCGGTGCAAAACGTTTTGAGATTGAACTCTCCCCAGGTCTATTTGTGCCACATCAAGCAGCACAGAGCAGATCGAACCAGGCAGGAAATCAGACACAGAACG
>NC_060167.1:1310771-1323316 GCF_021292245.1 Micropterus dolomieu | reverse complement strand
GGGGGGGGGGGGGGGGGGGGGGGGGGGGGGGTTGTGCTACAGACAGTTCAACTTTAAACATCCACTTTTTAGTCTAACCCCGAATGCTAGAGACTGATTTTGCTTTTAAACTTTATTTTTATTTGTCAGTTGGTTTGGGCAGTTGGTTCTGCAGCAAGACACAAGACCAAAATACATAAAATTCTAAAAATGTTACGGACTCTGGTTGTACAACAGAGAATTGAGAAGATAGATAGACCTAAGTGCTAAAGTGCTACAGAATAAGGTTCCATTTCTGAAAATAAATAGGCCTCCGATTCGACAGCCATGTGTTAAAAAGAAACATCCGACAATGTTCACATCATCAAAAACAATATAGCAACAGACTGCAACACAGGGGAACACTTCCACAACAATCACCATTACATCAACTTCAGCGGGGCGTCCCTGAAGCGGCGCTCCGCAGAGAATACGTACCAGGGCCGAGTTCAGCGCCGACAAAATGTAGCAAAACGTTTTTTTCAACTGAAACGGTGGTTCCCTGAACACCCTGCTGTGGACGCAAGCGCACTGCATTTCCCTGCCTTTTTTACACCGTTGTGTTTACAAACTTGTCGCAGCTGATTGGGTAACACCTGAGACACGCCCACTGAATGGGAGAAAACATACCTCGAAGCCCGTTGCAGAACGTTGCAAGGAAACATGTCGTTCAATGAGAAAACGTTGCAAACCGGTGCAAAACGTTTTGAGATTGAACTCTCCCCAGGTCTATTTGTGCCACATCAAGCAGCACAGAGCAGATCGAACCAGGCAGGAAATCAGACACAGAACGGCGTAGAGAATCCGGTCAAATTTTCTAAATAAAACACCCAGTGGAGACTCCTGATCGTAAAACAACAATAAACACGGTTAAAACAGACACAAAAGGAAACCATTTAACAGTGTGGCCTACTTAATACACAGTAGAAGCACAAAAAGCAAACTCTGATTACCAAATCAACAAAATCTAAACATGTCAGCAAAATCAGGCAAAACGCTCTGATTCTGAAATTCTCCTTGTGGGAAATGCAGCCTGAAGCTGACAGAACAAAACGGGGTCACATAGAGGCGTGGAGAAGGTAGTAGAACCATGAAAAGGACAAATTAATGACAAGTCAGTAACACGGGCCAGGCTGCACGCTCCGCTGCTGAAACGCTTCTGAGATGCTTCCAGTGGACTTTGATGGCGCAGCCGTAAGGTGCCGTAGGCGGAGTCAGTGGATTCCCGGCATAAGTCGTCACGTAGGCGCATGGTCAAAACGCGTTGGCATCACTTTGTAATGCACTGGAGGAAGCGCTGTGGCGTCATTTATGAACACTAACGGTAGGTGTACGATATTATATACCAGTCAGAGTAGGGCTTTCTCCCAGGAGCCTGGTGTTTGTTTTCCTGTGTGGGGGAAAAGGTTACGCAAGTTGCGTAATCAAATCCAAACCATGATCTTTTCCTAAACAAGTAGTTTTGGTGCCTATAAAGTGACGCCAAGGGGTCTTGACCAAGCTTTCATTTGTGACGAGTTGTGAGTGAGAATGTGTTTGCTGATGTCTGGAAATCCAGCTTGTCACCACGACATACCTGGGAAAACAAGTTTACACTATACAGATGTAGCATGTTAAACTCACATGACTTTTTCGTGTCAAATTAAAGATATTTTATTATGTTCAGCATATTCAATTACTGTTGGTTAAAGTAACGTGACTACTTTGTGTATATCAGTCAACCTAATCTGCCTCCAGTAGGTCTCGCACTACTGAAAGCTTTGAAACACGTTTTGTTTATCAGTTCTACACAGGAAGGAACCTCCAGGGCCGAAAAAGTGATGCCAGCGCTGAAGAGCCCTAAACCTGATAAACTATTATCCCAGCTCATATCACAGTTAACGTGAATTACAGATGCACTTTGCTAACCAAGCAAATATGGTAACATCTGGTGCTTGATGGCAAAAAATATAAAGATGGCGACGGCCAAAATGCCAAACTGGAGGCTTCATGCAATAAAAACATTGATTTTGATTTCATGGGGACATCTCTGTGTTGTAAGGACATCACTCAGTAGATTTCCTGTTTATTTGTGTTTCAATGCAGTTGTAGCAGAATGTATAAAATATAATATAAACATATTTACGATGCATTTGCAGTGACTGTGATGTTGAAAAGTCAGAGGAATACAGAAGTTACTTTAAAATGAAGAACTGCATTCATTACTGCAGCTGTGCCTCTGTGTGAGCCATCTTTATTTTATTTCATTTTATTTTATTCCCCCCCGCTGTTTTATAACAGTGGGGGACCATAACTGCTGGGAGATCGAAACCTGCAGTCAAACACAAAGTAGTGGCTTGTGAATGTGGCAAACACAGTGTGGGCTTCAGCCATTTCATGGGTTTTAATGACAGTAAGAATTAACTCACACAGTTTCTGTATCACAGTTAAAAGTTTAAAAACAAACTTTAATGGCTCACTGAAAACAAAGTACACCGTTGTAATTTGGTTTGTTTAAACCTCAGAGATGAACAACAATGCCTCAGGAGCTTTAGCTTCATAAGTACGAAGCTCTGTGTCCCTCCCTGCTTGACCTCTGACACCTCGAGGTCCGGAGAAAGCTGCATATGTGCACCGAAGAAGGTGAACCTCCCGAAAACAAAAGGGACAAGTTATTCATGTTTGACAGGATTGTTACACTAAATTCAGCTAACAGATGCCACCATGAAACTTTCCTAGTTGGTTACTCACATTGAGAGTCATTGTTGTATTAGGTTTTCTGAAAATGTTACGTTTAAATATGCAAATGAGGCAGTATCTAAATATGTGGTCATTTGCATCTAATATCTGAACACTGGATTAATTCAGGTTCAAAATTATTGTTTTATTTTGTTGACACAGACTGTAAAAATGTTTTTACTGAGAGAATTTTGGATATATTCTATTCTTACTCCAAATATAAATACAGGCATAAAATAAAATGTCATTTGTTGTATACATAATGTGGAGATTTTAACATTTACAGTGTTTTTGTTAGAAATGTCATTGTTAGTCTACATCTATATTGTAAGTTTGACATTGTTGTCTTTTGGACCTATTTTTTTGGGGCCATATGTTGTATTTATTATGATATTTCCTCTAAGCCAGCAGTCAGCAACAGGCGGCCTGTGGGCCAGAACCGGCCCACCAGCAATTGCTTTGATAGCAGAAAAATAAAAAATAAATTGATAGCGGCTGGTGCTGAAATAGATCTCAGTCATGACAGATACAGTTACTCAGAGTTCTGAAGGAAATTCAGAAGAGTCTGCTTGACACACCTCTGAACGGCACGCACACACTGCAGCACATGCTTTATGTCAGCCTGTGCAAAAGTGTCCTTTTATTCAATTTATTTCACAAGGGAGAAAAAAATAACTGCAATAAGATGGAATCGATCTCACAACCTACCCGTCGGGAGTCCAGCACAGCACCGACTGAGCTGAACGAGCACGAGTTCATACGGTTTGGAAGAATTTGGCCCGATGCCAGACTTATTTGCCGACGCCCGATCTAAGCTATTTGTCTATTGATAAAGAAGGTACCAGTAAGATTTGAGAGCATGTCTGTTCATGAGTGCGGCTTATGATATTGTTTTGATGAACATTCAGTATCCAAAAATTTACACTCATCCCATGGAAATATGAATGAATGTTTTTGTAATGGTTGCCTTCCTTGATGAGGAAGTAGGTGATTGGTGTATATAAACAAGTCACCTCCTACAAAAGATGGCTTCTCACTTAGTAACACCATTTGCCCGATGAAGGTCAACCACCGAAACGTGTCAATACAATTTTTTGCAAGTCTCTCATTATAGAGGTGCAAAGTAATTTATTGTTATAAAATAAACTGTCGCCATGTTTTAGGGAATAAAATGTTCTATAATTCAGGCTGTAATAATAATAAATAATATGAACAAACACCTCTGTATAGAAACTGACAATTGAGTAACAGCATGTCTGAACTTTGAAGTGTTTTAGCTTATTCGTGAATATTTCCCTTTGGTCAGGTGGGAACTGTTTACTTTAAACACCAGTGAAACTAAACCACACTGAGACACCTGAGACACCAAAGCACTGTACCTCCACACTGCATTAAGGGTCATTTTTAGCCATGTGTGAACTCCAAGTGTTGGTGAACAAATTCATCATCTTGCTGCTCTGGTGCAGAGAGTCAGACAAACCACGAAACCACCCCTGAACCTGGAAACTGGGGTAGAAGACATACCTGCTGCGTATCTCCGGGATACATGCTGGTCACGTGTCGGTCTTTTCGGCTGCTCCCCGTAGTGGTCGACAAAGTACTGTATGAGATGTCTTGTGAGATTTTGTGGTTTTATGGTTCTGGTCATCAGTCGCTCTGTCGGTCCACCACTTTGATCCAAACGTTCAAACTTTCCGGCCTACTCTGACATTTGTGCAGATATTCATGTTCCTCAGAGGATAAATCCCACGGTCAGGTAGTGCACCTGGATTTTGTTGTTAAACCAGTACGATGACAATAAAGAAATGAGCAAATAAAGGAGAGTATTCTCCACAGCACTTTGACTGCATTGAATAATTCCTGATCCTTGCCGGCATTAATCACCACATCAGTTTACTGGGAGTAAAACAGCCATCTGGCTCGATTGCTGGTAAACACGCCACAACATACTTAGGCTGCTCCTGAGGCAGAAGTCGGGCGCTTTTGCTGCAGCAGCAGCAGCGCTGACAAACAGATTGCTTGCTTGTGCTCAGACCGCAGTATGGTGGGACCGGGCTGCCTTGTTACAACAAACATTACTGCCTAATGAGCTTATTCAAACGCTTGGACACCCACACAGGTGATTTGAGTTACTGTGGCTGATTAGACCTCCTTTCAGGTAGAAGAGCTGTGCTGCAGGCCTGCTGAAGTCGCCCTCTACAAAACAAGTGAACGTGTCCGCCACCCAAGGTGTGACCACACTACCAGGACACGCAGGTAGATGTCAATCAAACAATGTGTGTGCACCGCCACACGGTCCTGTAGCAGGGTCTAATCAGCCTCCTCACACGACAATCAGCCTCTCCATCAGAAACAGCTGTGTGGGAGTGCGGGGGCCTCTAAAATAACCACAGTCTTGTGGCTCCGTTCACACTGCAGGCCTTAACGCTCAATTCCCATTTTAGATGGTAGAGTAGAAAAACAGCCACATGTTTATTACGTTCACCGCGGCTCCGTATGGCGGGGGAACAGCTGCTCGAGAGTGACGACAAAGTCGCATCAATTCCGACCTGCGAGTCCAGACTGAGGTCGCAGGTAAAAAGATCCGAACTGGAGAAGATCAGACCCCGTGTGACTTGGCCTGTTCACACTGTCATAAAAAGATCAAGACCCGGATTTGGGTCACATTGGCCTGCAGTCTGAACGTGTTTGCAGTTTGCTTTCATCTCATTTCATCTGATAATTGTGCTTTAATCTTTTTTTCTTAAACAGTTTTTTAGACTAATTTAATATAAGTTTGACTCTGACAGTTTTAATACTTCAGTTGACGTTTCAACTGCTGACATCCCGACTGACGCTCATTATTTACCACTCCAGCTTTAAACTGAATTTCAGTTGCTTGAGACAGCAGCGTTTACTGCTCTCATCTCTTCCTCCTCAGCTGACAGGTGGACTGTTTTTCAGCTCCTACACCTCAATAGACACTCACAAATCCTTTTAGTGCTTCAACTCCAACTCATGCTGGACACCACCTCGACACCCAGCGGCGGAATGACGACATGCGGCTATACGTGTCATCACTGGTCAGATTTGGCAGGGGTCCAGAGAAAACTACTGTGTCCGACATTGTTTTTGCATATGTACACACCGACTCAGGGTTAATCTTAGTGACCTCTGATTGGCGTAACCGGGACTCGTTACCTTATATTTTCTTTTAGTTTTTATGCCTCCTCTCTATAAAATGATCACTATGTTCACTGTTCAGGCCTACAGGTGGGAAAATGTAACCATATTAAGTTTAACACAGAGAGTTTAAATTACAGAGACAACTATCACACTTCCACAAAGCACAACCTTTAAACAGAATAATCTTTTACAGGTACGTTATTGTGACTGACATCAGGTTTAGTACATGCAGGCACAATAAAGGGCTGTGATGTCGGGTAAATACCATAAAACACTGGATCCTAAGCTAAACTCGGACTCCGTGATGAGGAATAGGCTGCTCTTTGCTCTTCATTAAGTTTACTTGATGAAATGTCAACAGCAGGGTGCCGTGTCCCTATTTCACTCTCTATAAAGAGACCCAGCAGCTGTGGTGTGAGGCAGCACTTATTGCACCAACGTTATTTCTTTCTTTGGTGAGGCCATCCTTCATTTTGTGTTTGTGCTGCTTTAAAGCTATAAAATATTTTAATACATGCCATTAACCCTTAGTGACTCAGAGTAATAATAACAATAACTAGAACTGCAAGCAGTTGTAAGCGGGATCCAAGCCCCCCCCGGCGCCAGCCACGCACCTCGTGTGGACCCGGACGCCCCGCTTTGGCTTCGGGGGCCCGCGGTGAATAAACGACCAGAGTTTGAAAAGAAAGGGACTTGCGGATACTGAGATATAAAATGAATGTATGTCTATGGGACTGTTATTTCATATAGGATTAATAGCGCCAGCTAGAGGACGATTGACACCAAATTTCATCCAGGCCCTCGGGAAGTTGTGCCAGATAAGGTCCAACTACCATCATATTCTTTAATTATAACAAAAATCTCCTGCTCAGAACTGCCGCTTCATAACATCGTCATGTTATTGTGACTTAATCTCAGCTGTTGAGCGAAGTTTGCGTTGCTGCCAAAGTATTTCACCGTCTTCGCACACACATCACACACAGCGAGCGTCATTATTACCTTCACAGCTGAAATACAGCCAGACGTGACGGGTTCAGTCGGGGGAAATGTAGAGGCTCACTTCAGAGAAGCTCTTTGACAGGCGGAAGGAAAAGTAGTTCCTATCAATTGAGTGTAATTAGACCAGATACTTCTGATGAAACACACACTCACTCCAAATGACTGAGTTTAGACATCGATCCTTTTTACATGAGAATCGATCCTTAGAGCAGGAAACGCTGGTTATCAGAAATCCGCGCATCACAGGTATTTTTTAGACAACAAGCTTGCTGCAATGTTTTTAAAGTGGTGAGTTGTTACCCCCCATGCAGGGTAAAATTGGGGATTTGTTGCTTGGAAAAACCCTCTGTGAGAGAAACATGTGGCCCATCACAGCTGTCAGAGGGTCAGAGGCCCTCGGGGAATCCTTTTATCGTAGCAGCGTGGTTCCTGCTGAGTGTGATCCCGCTTGAATCTGTGTCATGGGGCTTAAATATCATCAGACACTCTCATTCTGTGGTCTGGCATTTTGGCAATGTACCGTTCAACTAGCAAACGCTGTGGTAAATCGTATCTGCCCTTCTAAACGTTTGCCCTCTCACCTCTGCCTCACATCACACGTTCGTCCCCCTCTGAACTTGTGTAACTTAAAGTCGTCTCTGCGCTTTCTTCTCAGCTCTGTGGCAGCTATCAGCCAATCCTTTAAAGCGAATGAGGGTTGCAAATGCGGACGGGACTTGCAGGTCATGTTTGATGTAAAAATGAGCGATAAAAGAGCAGCAACGACATTCGGTAACGCTGAGAGTTCCCTCTGCTCTAAAGCCTGTTTAAAGCGGGGTCGCCGGAGTCCAGGGGCCTCTCTAGTGTTAGGGAAGGCTGTCATATCAAAGACACGCTCAGTCCTCTTTTGCCTTACACTGAGATCAAAACACACACACTTCTCAAAGAAATCCTGAATTTGGTTCTCGCCTTGCATCCCCTCCATGTCCTCCGTTAAACTCGTCATCCGTGCCGCCCCGCCAGAAAAGGAACGATAAGGAGCTCCGTTTTTACTGAATGCAAATCAATTTCCAGATATTTTATGCCTCGGCCGCTTTTAACGGTTGACCCGGGGGTTGAAGTGAACTGCGGGGGAGAGGCCATTTTGGAAAATTCAATCTGGTTCTCCTTCACTGTGGTCATTAAGTGTGTCAGCAGAAACTCCCCAGGGGGGGACTCTCCCTCCGACTCTCTGTCTCTCAACTCTTTCACAACCAGTGGTCAAAGAAGTACTCGGATCCTTTACTGAAGTAGTAAAATATGAAATACCATAGTCGTAAAGATTACTCCAGTACAATGTTGAGTAAAAGTACAGAAGTATTACCAGCAAGATGTACCAAAAGTAGCAGTGAAAACGACTCATCGTGCTCCTTTCACAGCGTTAGGTTATATTTATTATTCTGCGGTTATTACTAACGATTGTTGTAGTTCGTCAGTTTGGAGCCACTTTTAGATACTTTAACACTGGGTAGTTTAGCACCATATCTTCAATTAAACATAGCATTTTTAATACAAAGTAACTAACAATCAAAAGCGTCAAATAAATGTAGTGACAATAAAGAGTACAAAATTTCTCTCTGATATGTAATCGAGTACTTGAGTCAGTGTACTTACCGTAAAACTTCAATTAATAGCTGAGTCCCAAATACCTCCTTTACTGGCCTGCTGTGGGAACACATTTGGACAAATAAACGCCTGCCTCAATTTATCGCCTGGTCTGGTTTTTATAGAAGTTCTTTGGATGAATAAAAGCTCTTAAACCCCGCGGGGTCGCCGCTTTAGCTGCTTCTAAGCTGCTCAGATTGTTAATGCAAATATTAATGTTTAAACGTATGATCAGTGTGTCATTGTGGACATGCTGCACATCCTTAGATCCGTTAGATTCTCCACAATTAAGTCGTTCGTTCTTATAGATTTACCAGCGTAACCTCCATGGTACAAGAGAGGAAAAAGTGCCGACTCCCGTTACCTTTGAAGGTCTCGTTAAGTCCGAATGTGTCCGTAACTGATTATTTATCTTCGTTCAGTCTGTAAGGATCCACCGATCAAAAGAATCAAAACAGCTTTTCATAAAAATGAATCCAAGTTGTGAATCTCGTCATGTGAAGTCTGCTAACTTAACTTAGCGCATAAACCGTCTGTCTGAGCTAGATCAAATGAATGATGTGTATTTTATATTATTATTATATTCAAGTATTATTCTGTTTGAAATAAATAAACTTTTTCATAGTAGTTTCAGTTTTGTGCTAAAGGAATTAAAGGCCTGTCCCAAATATAGGCGGGATCAATTCAGTGATTTTAGCAAATAAAAGCCTGGGCCATTATTCAAAGTTTTACGGTAGTTACCTTCAGTTTAGGAATTAAGTTTCTTTTTTCTTTTCTTTTTTTAGTTTAGGGTTTTTAGGATTGACCGTTAACGAGGTTTCTGCCAGGAGCCGAATCACCACCGAGTCGGACCCGCTCATTAAATCATTCAGGGGACACAGCAAGCAGACCTCTTTACCGGGTAAGAGCTATCAGCTGGAAGCGTTTTAATGTCAGTCAGCGCTTACATGAAACAGGTGGAACACCACAGAACTTTAAAAATGTATTAATCGGGCCATGCTGTTGGACCGGCGCCGCCTCAGACCCGCTGAACATTTCTTTTTTGTTCCTTTCTCTGTGCTGGAGTTCTTTTAACAACTTGATGGATTGATCCAGGTTGTTATTAAACTTCTCTGTCACATGACTTATGTTATGACTGACGTACTTACGGTCCGGGACGCCTCTCACTTTCCAACGGCCATATGTCTTTTTATGGAGAATCGGCCTGTTTTGTCGTTTAGGTCTGAAGAGGTGTTGCAAAATCCATCCTTTGCTCCAAGAAATTAAATACACTTTAATTGATTTTGTGTAAATCCTTGTTTCCTTCTGAGCGGCAAGCCGGCCAGGAGGCGCTAAAGGTCGGCGTCTGCCTGCGGTGTGCTGCTGGGTACAGGAAGCTCTGCATAATGTCCTGGCTGAAATTTTTTTTTTAGTTAAATGATGTATTTTTATCTAATACAAGGAATCAGCGAGTGTGAAATGTTTTTTGTCTTTATAATTAAAACTAGTTATTAGAGAATGAACAAACTTCCACATTCACACAGCTAATTTCATCTGTCAAAGACCCTGAATAACCCGAATATCTAAGATTTCACTGTCAGTTAACGGTGAGATTGATTCTGCCTCCACAGTAATGGCGGTGTCAGTAGAGAGCACCACACTTGAATAAACCGGTAAATTTGTCCGTATGTGTGACTTACCCTTAGACTCGAGACCCATGGCGTTTTGAATTTTGTTTGAAGTTGTGCAGTGTGTTTGTTGGCTGGGGTGGATTGTTCAGGACGGCGATATCAGAAACCAGGGTTCATGTCCCGAGTCACGCCTATTGTTACGTTTGTCACTTCGGTCAAAAGCAAATAAATAAATGCGGCTGTTTTTCTCTGTGTAGTGAGAAATTACACCTTAGACCACAAAGGACCGTCTGACACAATGTCCGTTGTTCTCAGGAGTCACCATGTATAAATAAATCTTTAGTCTCACTCAGACTTGCAGCTGCACGTTTGTTTTTATTGCGCCGTTGAAATGAAGATCTGTGCTACCTTGCTGCAGCTCAGACAAAATGTGTGTGTATGTGTGTGAGCGATGAGGGCTTTACATCTTCCTTGCCATCTGCTTCATGGCAGTAAACAATCCCAGATCCACAGAGAGATGAAGACACAAAAGCAGATTTCTTCTCCTTTGGAAGAACTTCATTTTTATTTTTATTCAACCTGTGTGTGTGTGTGTGTGTGTGTGTGTGTGTGTGTGTAATAAGTATTCAGATCCCTGACCCAAGGAAAAGAATTCCAATATCAAAATATACACTATATTACAAGTTATATTCAATATTACACTTAAGGAAATGTACACAAGTATTATCAGCAAAGTGTACTTAGCATATCAAAAGTAAAAATACTGCTTGTGCAGTAAAATGTCTCCTGTGATTGATATCTGATTCTCTCTGACTTTGTTAGATTGTTCATACAGATGCATGTTAGAGCTGCACTTTACTGTTGTAGCTGCTCGAGGTGGAGATTGCTTTTGGGGTGGTTTGTGTTTAAAATTCGATCATGGGAAGCAGAGAATAATACAGAAAGTTCTGTTTTAGTCAAGACCACCTAAATCGACACCGTGTCATGACCAAGACTAGACCAAGACTTTGAGGGGTTGAGACTGAGTTAAGACCAGGACCAGTGGCCGACATTACACGACAACATGTGGAAAATTTTGATCATAGGCGCTTCTCAAACTGATCTGAAAGATCCACATTCCCACAAAAACACATACAAACACTAATGCGACATTCAGACAAAAACGCAAACTTAATCCACGCAACGCTCTCCTCGCGGGGTTTTTATCGCTGGACAACTGCTGAGTGAATGCGAATAAACACAACTCACCATTACTCCAGCTGTATGAACCCAAAGTAAACATTTTGCTGTGATTAAATAGCAATAAACGGATCAAACTGATGCCAAAATAACTACAATATGATGCAGATTTGTTAAACATATGAATTGATGCTTTGTCAGGACAACAACTTCTAAAATGTTTGTTTTCTGAATGGAGTTCGGATCGATCAGGGCTACGCTATGCTAACTTGGTCACAGTAAAGTACAACGACAGCTGGAATAAAGATACAGACATGTTTTCTGAACACGCCAGGTAGTTCAACCTCCTCGCTTTCTTTTCTCCAAGTAACGTCCAGTTTTGTCTGGTTTTTGTGTTGTCCAAGACCTAATCGTGTGTATGACTCGGGAGGAACGGGTTGTCTCAGCGAGTGATTCGTTCATTTTCACGCATGCGTGAAGGATCTTGGACTCTTACGTCCACTCGTCACACGGCAGCGGCGTGGGCTCCGTCAGCACCGGAAACAGAACTGATTAGTTCACGACTCTCAGCTGTGGGTCTGTGTGAGTCGACAGCTACTGTGGAGCAGGAATGAAGGACTCGTTCAGCGCTCACATGGGTCCTCCTCAGTCTTTCGTTCACTCGGGAGGCTGAGTGACTGCCGGCGCCGGAGAACGAGGCAGGTCGGCTGTCAGGCAACAGTCACTGGACTGACATTATATCTAACATCTATTTTGTGACATTTAATAAAGCATAACGTTATTACAGCGCAGTGAAGTTGTGCTAACTTATAGCTTTAACTTTAGTCCTGCTAGTGTTTACAGCCGACAGCTGATGAGAGTTGTTCTGGGTCCATTTCAGAGCCCTGACCGGGTTCTACCTGGAGCCGAATTACCTCCGAGGTCGTCTCCTCTCCAAAACAAACAGACCCGCTCATTAAAACATTAAAACACAGCCACGTAGCAACGTTAGCGTTAGCCCTGTAAACAGCTAACAGCTGATCCGGTCCGCCAGAGAACCCAGCGTAACTTTTCCTTTTTATTTCCCAACAGAGCCGTGCTGTTGTTTCACAGCTCCTGACTGCTGAACAACCTGCAGTGTTTGAGAGCGACGTGCTCATGTGTGTTTCTCTGTCTGCAGAATCAGGACCTGATGTGGCCCATTCTGCGTCCAGACCTGCCAAACTGCTGCGTTTATATAATGTGTTAATATTT
>NC_060167.1:1306801-1310671 GCF_021292245.1 Micropterus dolomieu | reverse complement strand
AAACAGACCCGCTCATTAAAACATTAAAACACAGCCACGTAGCAACGTTAGCGTTAGCCCTGTAAACAGCTAACAGCTGATCCGGTCCGCCAGAGAACGCAACGTAACTTTTCCTTTTTATTTCCCAACAGAGCCGTGCTGTTGTTTCACAGCTCCTGACTGCTGAACAACCTGCAGTGTTTGAGAGCGACGTGCTCATGTGTGTTTCTCTGTCTGCAGAATCAGGACCTGATGTGGCCCATTCTGCGTCCAGACCTGCCAAACTGCTGCGTTTATATAATGTGTTAATATTTCTCTGTTCCTCTCTCTGTGCTGGAGTTCTTTAAGAACTTGGTGGCTCGATCCAGATTATAATGAAATTAGTTTAATTTTAATAAGAGTGTTTCTTCATATAGTGCATCAAGCTTATTACTTCAATATATTTACTGCAAATCTGATATTAATATTTTACTCATGGATTGGGACGTTAGGCTGCTGTATGAATGAGCACTTCAAAGATAATGATAGTAATTATATACATCAGCCTTTATATGGCTGGTCTGGTTGTATACTACTCAGGAAAGATTGTGACAATGGAAGGATTTAGCCGGAGTAGTGGTGATTACATATTGACAACATATTTCTGTGGTTTTTACATGGTATGAATTTGGTTGCGGGCCCGGGGGGGGGGTTTATATAATCATGATAGAGAAAGATCAAGAGGTGAATTTCTGCATTATACTTTGTCAATTAAAGCAAGCCAGGCAGCCTTCTGTGTTTGAGAACGGCGCTGTTCAAATGAACGAAATGAACGAAAGGACTCAAAAAAAGATTAGTTCCTTTTAATGAACGAGATTTGAAGATTCGAGTCTGTTAACAGAGTTGAACTTGCCATCACTAGTGTTTTTGTCCAAAAGCTGCTTCCCGCTCCTCTCCCCCAAGTTTAGCAGCTCTCCTTCAATCCCCCGCTCTGCCTGGCGCTCTCCACACAACGCTCTGAAGCCGTCGGTGACGTACGGACAATCTCAACGCTGATAGGCTATCGCGACTCAGCGTCAAGCGACTTTGAATATTTTCAACTCACGCGAGAAAGAGATGCGAATTCCTTTGCGTCGCCCGACAGGAGATCGCGGCTCTACGCGTCTTTACATTGACTTTGTAAACTCACCGCCCTGAACACTCGCTTCGCTTTTGGTCTGAAAGCACCATAAGAGCTGAAATCAACTTAACCATCTTTATCCAACACTCCTGTCCCGTGTTCTGCCGTTCGCCTAATGTAATAGCATTAGTCTTTCCATTTGACTCGTCTTTTAAATTTGATCCGTCATATTTGATTTACATTTTTCATAAAAGTGGAGGTGCATTACTCGGTCTCCACTCTCTGCGGTCATTGCTAGCTCTCTAACCCAAAGAGAGATCGGTACCATGGCATGTAGCTTTAATGTTGGGGGTAGGAAGCAGCTGACATGAGCTAACGCTGACTTACACGTTATCTACATAACTTTGTGGCCTGTCTCGTTATCGTTTATCACAAGTGAGAGTATAACTTAGGGGCAAGTCCTCACCTCATGACCTGTCTGCTCAGTCTCTTACATTAGATACTTCCCTCAGTATGTTAATTAAAGTAGGTAGCTTGTGCACCTAGCTAGGTGGCAAATAGCTGGTAAGCAACTGAAACTAGTGCCTTGAAACATACAGTATGCAGATAGGCAAGTTTTCATAGCTTTGCTAACGTCGCTTACACATAGCGTATCTTTCTTTGTTCTTTCTTTGTAACGGTACTTTCAGACCAAACGTGAGGAGACCGTTGGGCGCGATTACATACAAAGTCGATGCAAAGAAATGGAGAGGCGTCAGGCGGTGCGCAGTACGTGCCACGAAGTGCGCGAGTTTAAATTTTATATTACTTGATTCCAGCCATTGTTGTACTTTACTGTGAACAAGTTAGCATAGCATAGACCTAATCAATGCGAACTCCATTCAGAAAACAAGCATTTTAAAAGTTGCTGTCCTGCTGACTGACAAAGCATGAATTCATATGTTTAACAAATCAGCATCATGTTGTCGTTATTTCGGCATCATTTTGATCTGTTTATTGCAATTAAATCACAACAAAGTGTTCATTAAACGACACAAAGATTAAATTCGCTTTTAACGTGGTCCCAGGTCTCTGTAAGCACTGCACTGCAAAATGTACAGATTGTTGTGTTGTGTGTGTGTGTGTTTTCTACTGGACACTGGAACAGATTAACCTCTTGGTACCGGACCTGCCCGATACCCAGCAGGTAATCGATTTTCGCTGTTCCGAGAAGTTTTGTTTACATTTGAAGTAGAGAAGAAGAGTTTGCTTTAGCGGAGGCGGCCTTTATCGGCCTCTGCTGGCGACCCGTAGGAGCTACACAGACATGCGGGATATCAATCAATTCGTCTCTTCAATACGAAGAGAAAGAGCTCACTCACAGCCCTGTACGATGTTCTGTTCTCAAGCCGTGTGCCTGTAAAGCATGTCAGTGCTTTAGGTCACAGGAATATTGACTGTTTTTATCAATATTTCAATGTTTTGGAAGCTTTATGTTATTTGGAACGTGGTCGTGTGGAGAGAAATAATGTTTTGAAGATAACTCCCAATAAAAGTGAACATATAAACATTAAATATGGCCAAAACATGGACATTCGCCTGGTATATTTATGAAAGATTGTGTACTAACTGTTGTATATCAGTTTCTTTTCATCAGATTTACAGTTACAGCTGTTTTCCAGGTGGATTAGAAGATATTCAGGTGCTTTATAATCTATCTTATGATGGTTTTGATGGTTTATTGCATTAAAATATCGCTTTTTCCCCAGGTGAGGATGAAAATATCATTTTTTCTGTATTGCATCTCCATGTAGACTGCAATGGTAAAATAAATGTGTTAATATACAATGGATTTATATTCCTCAGCTTCTGACCTTTCAAAGGAGACCAGAATTATGCATCTAGGCCTGATGGTTGAGGAGATATTACTGATTTATTTTGGGTTTGTTATTTTAGGTGTTTTTCCTGGAAATAGGTGCCAGGTACCATGTGGTTAAGTCTTTATGCTTTCGGTAGCCAAATTTTATTACGGAAATTTTGCTGAAATTTCCTCCCGAGGGGTGACTGCCATTAACAGCAACCAGTCACATTATTAGTTGCATCTGAATGAGTAAGTTGTACATCCAATCAAAGATAAGATGTTAACAAATAAATCAGACAGTGCACAGGAGATTTATTGATACTCCCAGTTTGTGGTCTTGCCTGAGCTTGAAATGAAATCCTGAGTCCTCTGTTTTTGAAACTGTGAAAAGACCAAGCCCTTGTTGTCTAGATCAGTCAATGTGAATACAAATGATCGGTGCATTAATTAGTGGTACATCTTTCAGGAAAACCGTCGTCTTATCTAAACTGCAGGAGGATTACTCTATATGACAGCAGGCTAATAAAGATGGTCCCTTCATGGTTTGTGGGAAGGAGCAAGAGGCCGATAGAATAAAACGTGATGGAGGTGCACCAAGTTGATTAGCCTAATCTTGCATGAATGCTAATGGGAGGGGGATAAGACATGCAGATCGCTCTGAAAAGCCAGCAGACTGCAAGAGGATTAGTCCACATTAACGGATGTTCAGTAGACATACTAAGAGGTTTCCTGCATGTTTGACCATCTTAGATGGAAAATATGTACCCGACAGTCGGCCAGAGAGGAAGAATATAACAAAACCTTAAGATTTAACTTCACATTATACTGCAAAAATAGCAGTATAGCAGAGCTGTGATGCTATGCACTGCCTTCAACTGAAAAATAAAGGTGCTTTCAGGTTCATACTTACATTTAAGGTGTCTACTAGAAAATATTTACATGCTTTAATGTT
>NC_060167.1:1304686-1306701 GCF_021292245.1 Micropterus dolomieu | reverse complement strand
TATATTTATGAAAGATTGTGTACTAACTGTTGTATATCAGTTTCTTTTCATCAGATTTACAGTTACAGCTGTTTTCCAGGTGGATTAGAAGATATTCAGGTGCTTTATAATCTATCTTATGATGGTTTTGATGGTTTATTGCATTAAAATATCGCTTTTTCCCCAGGTGAGGATGAAAATATCATTTTTTCTGTATTGCATCTCCATGTAGACTGCAATGGTAAAATAAATGTGTTAATATACAATGGATTTATATTCCTCAGCTTCTGACCTTTCAAAGGAGACCAGAATTATGCATCTAGGCCTGATGGTTGAGGAGATATTACTGATTTATTTTGGGTTTGTTATTTTAGGTGTTTTTCCTGGAAATAGGTGCCAGGTACCATGTGGTTAAGTCTTTATGCTTTCGGTAGCCAAATTTTATTACGGAAATTTTGCTGAAATTTCCTCCCGAGGGGTGACTGCCATTAACAGCAACCAGTCACATTATTAGTTGCATCTGAATGAGTAAGTTGTACATCCAATCAAAGATAAGATGTTAACAAATAAATCAGACAGTGCACAGGAGATTTATTGATACTCCCAGTTTGTGGTCTTGCCTGAGCTTGAAATGAAATCCTGAGTCCTCTGTTTTTGAAACTGTGAAAAGACCAAGCCCTTGTTGTCTAGATCAGTCAATGTGAATACAAATGATCGGTGCATTAATTAGTGGTACATCTTTCAGGAAAACCGTCGTCTTATCTAAACTGCAGGAGGATTACTCTATATGACAGCAGGCTAATAAAGATGGTCCCTTCATGGTTTGTGGGAAGGAGCAAGAGGCCGATAGAATAAAACGTGATGGAGGTGCACCAAGTTGATTAGCCTAATCTTGCATGAATGCTAATGGGAGGGGGATAAGACATGCAGATCGCTCTGAAAAGCCAGCAGACTGCAAGAGGATTAGTCCACATTAACGGATGTTCAGTAGACATACTAAGAGGTTTCCTGCATGTTTGACCATCTTAGATGGAAAATATGTACCCGACAGTCGGCCAGAGAGGAAGAATATAACAAAACCTTAAGATTTAACTTCACATTATACTGCAAAAATAGCAGTATAGCAGAGCTGTGATGCTATGCACTGCCTTCAACTGAAAAATAAAGGTGCTTTCAGGTTCATACTTACATTTAAGGTGTCTACTAGAAAATATTTACATGCTTTAATGTTCAAAAAACACAGTATTTCTCACAGCTTCTCTTTTCACCCTCTAACTGAACCAAGCGGGTCTGAAAAGTAAAGCCTGTGCTGAAATGCCTTAAAGCTGCGTCCTCTCCAGCAGCCAGCAGGGGGCGACTCCAGCGGCTGCAGAAAGAAGTGTGATTGTATAGAAGTCTCTGAGAAAATGTTTCTACTTGTCAGCTGATTTATTCCCTCAGTAAACACTTTCCTGATGAGTTTATGGTCTCAGTCTCTAGTTTCAAGTCTTCTTCAACACAGCGTGATGTTCATTTAGTAAATTATGGTCCCATTTAGAGGAACAGAGACCAGGAAGCAGGGGATAACAGCAGCTACCTTTAGCAGCAGCTAGCAGTTACTGTAGCGTTAGCAGCAAGGAAAGCTGTCCATCAGGAAACTTCAGAAATCACAGAGTTGAGGCAGAGCATCCAGAGGACATCAGAGGGAAAACCAGATGCGCTACTAAGATGGCTGCCGCTTGGCGGGAATTGCCTACAAGGACTTTGGCTTGTATATGGACGCTTCTCTGGAACGTGGGCTGGTATATGTAAGTTTTGGAGACCTAAACATTAAAGATTCCAGATGGTATGTCACATCTAGCGCTTGTTGGCATTCCCCCTTTTTTCCCGGGGTCTTTTGCATGCATGAGATTTTCATATGAAGGAGAAAACATGGTCAGTACCATGTACTGAATAAACTCTTTTTATTACGCCAAGGTAAATACAGTTTTCCATTCTACGGCACCTTTAAATACCATCTTTGCCTCCTCTATATTTTATTTTTCTGTTCTTAACTT
>NC_060167.1:1297515-1304666 GCF_021292245.1 Micropterus dolomieu | reverse complement strand
CTCTCTAGCAGCCAGCAGGGGGCGACTTAAACCTGCGTCCTCTCCAGCAGCCAGCAGGGGGCGCCTTAAACCTGCGTCCTCTCTAGCAGCCAGCAGGGGGCGACTTAAACCTGCGTCCTCTCCAGCAGCCAGCAGGGGGCGACTTAAACCTGCGTCCTCTCGCAGCCAGCAGGGGGCGACTTAAACCTGCGTCCTCTCCAGCAGCCAGCATGGGGCGACTTAAACCTGCGTCCTCTCTAGCAGCCAGCAGGGGGCGACTTAAACCTGCGTCCTCTCGCAGCCAGCGGCTGCAGAAAGAAGTGTGATTGTATAGAAGTCTCTGAGAAAATGTTTCTACTTGTCAGCTGATTTATTCCCTCAGTAAACACTTTCCTGATGAGTTTCTGGTCTCAGTCGCTAGTTTCAAGTCTTCTTCAACACAGCGTGATGTTCATTTAGTAAATTATGGTCCCATTTAGAGGAACAGAGACCAGGAAGCTGGGGATAACAGCGGCTACCTTTAGCAGTAGCTAGCAGTTACTGTAGCGTTAGCAGCAAGGAAAGCTGTCCATCAGGAAACTTCATAAATCACAGAGTTGAGGCAGAGCATCCAGAGGACATCAGAGGGAAAATCAGATGCGCTACTAAGATGGCTGCCGCTTGGCGGGAATTGCCTACAAGGAATTTGGCTTGTATACGGACGCTTCTCTGGAACGTGTAAGTTTTGGAGACCTAAACATTAAAGATTCCAGATGGTATGTCACATCTAGCGCTTGTTGGCATTCCCCCTTTTTTCCCGGGGTCTTTTGCATGCATGAGATTTTCATATGAAGGAGAAAACATGGTCAGTACCATGTACTGAATAAATTCTTTTTATTACGCCAAGGTAAATACAGTTTTCCATTCTACGGCACCTTTAAATACCATCTTTGCCTCCTCTATATTTTATTTTTCTGTTCTTAACTTTTTAAGTTCCTCTACACAGGTTTCAATTAGCATTTTTATAGTTTGATGTTGTTTGTATGTTTTTGCCCTGCAATATGTAAAGCACTTTGTGTATGAAATGTGCATCATGGGAAAAGGAGAGAGCAGTAAAGGTTGCAAAAAGAGGAACAGCATGAATAGAAATGGATGGAGAAAGGATTTGTATAATAAATTCTCTTTCATAAAATCCTCTGGTATTTACATGACAACATGCTAAATTAGCAGAGGATGCATTTCAGAAACATGTCGGTGTCTTGGTGTGGCAGCGTTTGGCACGAGGACAAAGAAGAATGATTACGCCGTCTTAACGAAGTGCAAGAAAGACAGAAGGACCTCTGCAGTAGATTTAACTGCACATTATATTGTGGGATTGCTGAGAGAAAGAGATAGGGGGACACTGTGTTGATTAGCTGAGTCTAAATAAATACCAATTGATGGACAATGGATTGGGATTAGACTTGCAGATCCTTCCAGAAAACCCTCTGAAACTCTGTCTGCCCCTTTATCTCTCCTCTCTCTTTCATCTGGTCTGGAGGAGATTAGTCCAGTGCCAGCATAGGATGTTGATTAGCGTCAACTCACATTCTTTGCACTGGAGTGAATCTGCAGCAGTGCCCGCGTAATGCATGTGGATGGATTAGCTAATATATTTAGATTTTTGAAATTTGCTTTCATAACACATCAGACGCCATACTAATAAAGCCAGATGAATTGGACTGAACTGAACTGAACTTTCAGCTGTCAAAGAAATCCCGCATCTATCCTCCATCAGAGTTCTGCATTACTTTGCCTCTCTCAGTCAGGCTCTACGTGCACTCAGTGGCTGCCAGATGATTATTTGCATTGCCTTAGGGTTGGAAATACATTTAGAATTCCCCCCCTCAAAAAAGAGATAGGACAACTTCTTGAGAGTTGAATCAACTTAACATACTCACAGAGCTCTGAAGTGTCCATCCACTTAAAATTGCATCATATTAACCAAGTAATTGTTGAGATCTGACGACGCGACAACATCACTGCAACAAAGTCGGACAGGACAAGAAACAACCTCAAAGAATGTTTTAAACTGCGATGGATGCGTGAAGCCCGTCCTCACCAGAAAAACGGCTGTATAGGCGTCAGTAAATGTTAAAAACTAGAGCTGACCCCAAATAGTCGAAGGTTCGCAGCGAAACAAGGATCACGTCATTTTGGCGATATGGGGGTGCTCAACGTCTGATTTTACATAGAACTACCAGTTTTCTCCCAATAAGTTAATATACAGCCTGTTACAATATACATTTCAACGTTTAATGCTGTAAATAAATCCTAATTTGTAACCCTAACGCATGTGTAGGCGTGTCTGTGGTGGCAGCAGAGGATCACTTGCGGAAGAGACGGAGCTCCAGCTTCACTGGTGTTGTGCCGAGTTGTCGGCACCTCGCGGGACTTTCAGATCATTAATCACCCTTGACGAACCAAAAAAATAATATTTTATCATTTTCAAACAGCCGGCTACTTGAAATAGACCCGCAAGGAACCGTGGCGTGCACGCATGCCGCTCGCAGTCGCCACTCACAAAAACAAACATACATCAGTCACAGGCAGGACTTGACGATTCTGATTCGACTATGTAAATCCTCAGTCGGGGACAGCCCTAGTGTGTGCAGGTGTAATTTAAAAGAACAGGGCTCTCTCGCCTCATTACATTTAAATGTTTGATAAATCATTTCACTTTGTTTTGTCTCCATTTCTCATCAGTTGTGAGAGACTTCATGTGATTCTCAGTGACTGCAGAGAAACTCTTGTTTTCTTACCTTCCTCCAGGTAGAACACACCTGCAGGTGTCTTACCTGCTGATTTCTCTACCTGCCTAACCTCTGCTCTTTCAATAATGGGATCACAAGCCACGAGTAAACTATCCCTGATACATGTCCTGGATAAGCATAAAATGTTTGGACTGGAGCAGCTCGGGGAAAACATCTGAAAACATGGCTCATGTAGGACAAATCATCTGGTAAAGAACCAGAGAAGTTCAAACTCCCTCTGCTGTGAATGGTGGAAGATGCTTTCAAAGAGTTCTCCACTGATTTAGCATTGAACACTCAAAACAAACTGTCGGACTCACAGTGGAACGTACAAAAAGAAAAATGGAAATCAAAATCGATGCAGCAGAATAGATTTAGCCATTTTATTATTCCACCTTTTCTAAAACCTGGCCATCTTGCTTTACCCACAAGGCATCTTGACCATCAGCACTTCCTTTGAAGATTCGGGTGGCCACTCGGCTTCAAAGCAATTTCCTCATGGACTACCATAAAAAAAGAATCGTCTGAAAACTTATGGTAATTTATTCAGGCCCAAGTATGAAATGTGCAAGGACACTATTGAAACTGAAGGAATTGTTTATTTTCTTTCTTTCTTTTGCAAATGAAGCACATTTTTGGCTGCCTGAATTTACGTGTCATAAGTTTTCGTGCATGGACGTGGCAAAATGGCTCACTGGCGCCCCCTAAAGAGCAGTCCCCCCGGCCACGTTTCACAGAAATGTTCTTAATTTTAGTGGCAGTCAGATATAAACAAATACCTGACTCTGGGAGCCATACCCTAAACCAGGGGTTCTTAACCTTTCTGGCATATTTCGCCTCTGCGTTTGTCTTTTATTAAAGCAGATGTTTTTAGCAACAAACACTCAGACCTGTGAGTTGTGATCAAGTTTCTGCTAATATGACCGACAGGACAGCTGATTCGGTGGTTGCCTAGCAAGATTTTCTAAATTCAACCAGTTCGCGTTTTCGAACCTGCAAAGCGCTTTCTTTCTGAGCAGGGCCTCATTCTTCGTCGTCGTTTTATAGCGGTTGGCATCACCGCCACCTGCTGGATTAAACAGTGCAGAATATTTACAGTGTCCACCCAAAGAGATGCCATTCACAACTGTAGTCTGTCTAGTTATTTTTAAGTTATTTTATTTCTATTTTTGTGTCTATAGCAGCATTCTCGCGACCCCCCAGGTTAAGAACCACAGCCCTAAACCCAACAGGAAGTCGGGCATTTTGGGCCCGGCAAATGCTCCTTGCAGCTTTAATTACTCTTTGACTTAGAAATGTTGAATACATATGGAACATTCTCAGAGCCAAGAAACGTTTGATGAGATTGCATCAAGGCATCCCAATGTAAAATCTACGGGCTGCACAAATTCAATTCAATTTTGTTATGATGATATTTACAGAAACCCAACAGTTCAGCAGCACTAGGCGACAGAGGCAAGGAAAAACTTCCACTAAAGAACAAAAGAAAACGCACTAACTAAAACTTTTTTCGATTATATGCTCGGTGAGAAATATTTATTCAATGACGGAGCGGCATTTTTAAGTCCCGTTTCTTATAATAAAGCTCATCAGACTTCACACAGCTCCTCCTGGAGACACTAAAGGCTTTATACTACTTATACTCGGAGATGCTGGTGTGGAAGCTCGGCGGAGTTCCCTTGTAAATTAGTGCTATAGTGTAAATGTGAGTTGACACATCACAGACGATTTGCTGTGCATCGCCTCAAGGTAGCTGTTGTAACAGATGTTTCGGGTTAACAGCTCCTCTTCTTCACGTTGAATGAATCCACTTCATTCTCTTCTGCCTCTTTCTCTGCAGCCCGTTCTCATCCCACATAAGAGGCCGGTGTTCATTTCCAGTGTGAAGCAAAGTCAACATTCATTATTTTTAGTTAAGATACTCAAGTTACATAAGTAACGTGACTTAACTTACGTAAGTTACATAAGCCTTTAGTGTCTTTGTTTAGTGCTAGTAAAGTAACAGAATACAGAGCTAACAGAAAAGTGACTTTACCTCTTAACATTCCAGCGGCCCGACTGCAGGCGATCAGGTCCTGGCGGCAGCTTTCGGTCTGTGCACACAGCTGATATGTTAACTTCATACTCCTATGATCCACCATCTGAAAGCTAAAATCCTCGTGATTCGACCAGTTCAAACCATTTCAAGATGCAGTCACCACAGCGGGTCCAATCAGCGCCTCTGTCAGACCAGCCAGGACAGCAAAACTGACGCGACTCACCTGTGAAGCCTCACAGTAACTTAATCCACCGGTCTTGTTACGCTGTCAAAGGTCCAGACGGTCCAATCCAGTAAAACATTTAGTCCAAAACACATTATTCCATCAGTAAATCCACAGGGGGGCAGACGTGACTCGTATGTCATTATAACCGTAATATTGCCGATTTGAATGTAAACAATAGCTTGTTTCAAATTAGCCGCTGACCTCTGACCTTTCGACTGACACCAAATCCGACCCAATAGGAGCTCACATGTCCCTTTTACAGCCTACAACAGCCAATGAGAGCCCGCGCTGAAAGGAAGGGCCGGCCCCTGTTATTCTGTGCAGTTGTGCCGATGACTGGCGCTTCCTGTAGCCAATGAAATTCTGAAAATAACAAAATCCAGCTTTAAGTAGGAACTTCGTGATCTACCAGCAGAAAAACACGTCTGCGTCGAGCTGCCGGTTGATACGGAGCGACGCAGCAGCCACCGCCGCCTGCCGCCAATTTATCACCTGCCCCCCACCGGGCAGGTGATAAATTTTCGCTGTTGTAGCTGTTTTCAGTCTGCTGGGCCGCCATCTTGGTGAGGTCGGCTTAGCCGAGAAGTTTAGTTTCTGTCGTCAGATTGAAGTAGAGAAGAAGAGTTTGCTTTAACGGAGGCGGTCTTTATCGGCCTCTGCTGGCGACCTGTAGGAGCTACACAGACATGCATCAATCGATTCGTCTCTTCAGTACGAAGAGAAAGAGCTCACTCACAGCCCTGTACGATGTTCTGTTCTCAAGCTGTGGCCTTTAAAGCATGTGAGTGCTTTAGGTCGCAGGAATATTGACTGTTTTGATCAATATTTCAATGTTTTGGAAGCTTTATGTTGTTTGGAATGTGGTTGTATGGAGAGAAATAATGTTTTGAAGATAACTCCCAATAAAAGTGAACAAGTGAACGGGGCGGCTGTGGCTCAGGAGGTAGAGCGGGTTGGCCGTTAATCGGAACTTTTACTGTAGCTGGATGAAAATCTCTTCAATATAAAGCACCACGTGATTGGAATAATCTTCATCCTACCCTAAGATCTATCAGCACTTTTCGCTGCTTCTTGTCGTCTTTAGCTCTGTCTGTTAAAACTGGTTGTTCATGTTATTAATGCTATCAGGTAACTATGTTGGTTTGTTATACATTTGGCATATAGATTAATTATTATTCTGATCTGCTTTGGGTTGAATGTTTGGTACTAACTGAGGGTGTTGGGTGTTGGCGAGAGTGTGTATGTGGAATAAATGTAGTTTTGTAATGTTCTGTTTTGTATTTGTTCATTATGTATTTGTGTTCTTGGACCCCCTTGAAAATGAGATGCTGCATCTCAAGTGGCTATCCTTCAATAAATTCAATTCAACTGCATTCAGTTTACTTTGGATATGCCTTGAATAGGCGTTTTGCATGAATTTTACAGGAATGTTAAGAGGTTAACTTACGTAAGTCAAGTCACCGTTTTCCTAAAGCTAACCAAATTACACCGTTTCACAACAGTAACCACTAGTTTTATTTTTAAAGTCTAACCGTATGTTGCATAGTTATTCTTGCTAACTTGACCGCGGAGCCCTCCAACGTGCAAAAACGACGCTAAACGTTAACCAGGCGACCGCTTTTAACGCCCTGGGATGAGAACCGTGTTGTTCTCTCTCCCCATCTGCCGTCTCCTCTCCTCTTTCCCCTATCTAAAAGTTTACTCTTTCGTTCTTGGAACACACGGCCAGCTCTCGTTGCCAAAAAACACTCGACTTGTGTCCTCCGAGCCTCGCTACTCGGTAGAAGGAAGAACGAACGAGGGAGGGAAAGAAGAGAGGAAGAGATGGCGTCGAGGAGACCCACACATGGTGAGAGAGAATCCCCCTGGTTCTCAAATTTGTCAGATTTCACGACTCGCGCACACACACCCAGTATCACACACTAACACACACGAGGTTGTGCTTATGCTAATGCAATTAAACACTCAGGGAAGGAGGGAGCGAGCACCGGAGAGGGCGCTGCTCTTGCTGATGCTGATGAGCTGAACATTGCATTACCATTACAGATGGGAGAGGAGGTGGAGACGAGAAGGTGGAGAGTTGCAGAGTGGGGGGGGGGGGGGGGGGGGGGGGGGGGGGGGGGGGGGGGGGGGGGGA
>NC_060167.1:1293343-1297495 GCF_021292245.1 Micropterus dolomieu | reverse complement strand
GGGGGGAGCAGAGTGGAGGGTGGAGATGGGAGGCAGAAAACAGAAGGAGGGAAGACAGATGGAGACAGAAAAAGGAAGCCAGATGAAGGAAGGAGAAAATAAAGGAGCAAAGGGAAATGAATGTTTGTGTAAATGTAAAGAGAAAAAGATTCCATTATATCCTGATCGATAAATGTATTTGTTAAATCTTGTTCAAGCCTGATTGTGTTTGCAGAGAGTAGTGATGGTAGCAGGGGCCCACATTACAGGGGCTGGCCCACACATACAAAAACTTAGTTTTTCTCAAGTAGGAGGACATTCACACTAATTCCCTTGAGACTTAACCCTAACAACTACATGTCTAACCTAATGCTTAATGTGACCCCTAAAAGGTCACAGTTTAACAGCTTTTAGTCTACAGATGGGAGCTGATTCCCTATAATGACTAGGGAACACACACACACTTGAAAACATGTGCTATCAATGATTTGTAGAAAAACACATCATAAATGTATATATGCACACCCACACATGCTCTGTTCACACAATCATAGGTTCTCTCTCCACCTCCCTCCCACACATTCACACATTTTCATAAAGTAAAAAGATGTATTACATGTACTGTCTCTGCAGAACCCATGACAACATTATCAGATACAATGGCTGATACACACCTAACAGTGCATTGCTGGTCGCAGACGGCCTCTTCCACAGCACTATCATCACTCCGCAGATGAATTCTCTAGATTTGCCCATTTGTGCAAAAAGTATTAAGAATTGAGAGGGAAAAGTTGATGGTACCATTTACTGGTTATGTAATTGACAGCTCCTCATGTGAATGTGTGTATTTTGTGTTTCAGAATTCACCCTTTGCTAAGCCACGCCCCCAAATATTCATGCCGTCCAATCACAGCGCAGTGTAGGACTAGCTCTAACTGAGTTCAAACACTTTCCTGGCGGTGCTCTGTGCAAAACTTCAAAATTTTCTATCAAAAGATATGGTCAAACGCTGTTCCTGGGACACTAATGACAACCGCTACCCAAAGAGGTTGAAAGGAGAAGTATGATTTATTCCTTTTCCAAAACCTAAAAGTAATCCAGAAAAAATGTAGGCCGTGGATTTACAGGATCCTAATTTAATGTTAGTTAGATAACGCTAGCTAACTTACTTCTTGGGGTGCAATGATTCTGAGCCACGGTGCGGTTCCTACTTTGTCTTTGCTTTTGTTCATGACTGGACCAAAACAGTCACGTGACACATGCAGCTGGAAGACAATACAATAGGTTTAATATTCACAAACTACAGGCCTACAGCTGGCCTAACTTTAAATAATGTTTCCCACATATACTTCACTGGACCTCTATGTTAAAACGCAAAATAATCCATTACTTGGTTTCACACGGGACTCGAACGGCGTTCTCCTGCGTGAAAGTTTGACCCATCCAACCACACTTTCCAAAACGTCACCCGACTTCCTCCTTTGCTAGATTTGTAAGCCCACTAGAGGTCACTGCCACAACAAACGTGTATATAGTTCCTAATAACGTGCTGCACAAACGACTTAGATTGTTGTTTTTCTGGTGAGGACATTCTTAGATGGTCGTGTTTGTCGTTCAACATTTAGGTATAAACCGTGATAAACCGTACAGTCTGTTCTGTGAAACGGACGTTCACTGACCTTCAGTATGTGTTGGAGCGGTGGGACTGGCCCTGGAACAGCTTATGATGGCCAGTAACTGTCTCGAGCAGCATCTATCGAGGTGAATTTCACTTATACATTAAAGATTGAACTAATGGGAGCTTTTCTCTCTAAAATGGGTTTAAATGTGATACAGCCAATCAGAATTCAGGACTGCAAGCACCTGTTGTAATAGGGCTATTTTCCTCTATAAGGCTTGGGTGGCATTTGGCTGTCAGTCACATTTAAGTGACAAAATTGGCAATAGTTTCTCCTCCTCGCTATTATTTTATTCCTCATTCAAATTTTCTCCTCTCTTCACTACAGAAATGTATTTTGTTAAAGCCTAAAACATTAGGCTTGTTCCCCTTTGCCAAAAATATTTGTTTTTATAGACATGGAAAAGTGATGGACAGCTAATTCAGTGCCCAAATTGCTTTTAAGGTGATTTCTTGACACATGGATGAACACTATTTTTACTGCCTGCAGAGGTGTCAAGTAAAAAATAAAGCCTTTCCTTAAAGTACTGTCAGTACACAACAGAGTATATAAAACTTGTAATGTAAATGATGGAATTGTAACATAATAAGCAGTGGTGGAGAGTAATTAAGTACATTTACTAAAGTACTTTTCTTCTTATGTACAAATTTTAGGTACTTTTCTTTTCATGCCACTTTCTACTTCTACTCCATCTTAGGGCGCACTCACACTATGCGATCCGTCCCGTACAAAAAGAAGTCCGGCTCCATTATAAATAATGGTAAAATGTATAGTAACTGTTGCTACGGTGTGGTATTTGTCCCGCCCCTCCTCTACTGTGATTGGAAGGCTGGGTAAAAAGTCCCAGAGTTGAAAATTTTTCAACTCTCGGCGACCGGAGAAAAAAACGCTCAGCGCCTCGTCACGCTGCTGCCGTTTTTTCCAGCTTGTAAAAACGCTCCCATTGCAATGAATTGAAAAAAGACACTGGCATCAGAAAAAAAAAGCTTTGGTGGACACGGGCCCTTAGTTTTACTCTTAATACAAAATAGTTTAACATGAGCTCCAGCTCAATAACTACAACACTAAAATCCTGCTTTTGCATTAATGCATGAGGAATAATAATATAATGTGGCAGGACAATGAGTACTTTTACTTTTATTACTTTAAGTACATTTTCATGACTATACTGACATACTTTTACTTTAGTAACATTTTCAATGCAGGGCTTTTACTTGTAAGAGAGTACTTTTACAGTGTGGTATTAGTACTTAAGTAAAGGATCTTGAATACTTGAGTAACTTGAATTATTATTGAAAAGACAACCATTTCTAATGAATGCCATTGTTTAATAAATGGGACAGTTTGCCTTCTGTATTTTTTAAATTTATTTATTTAAATTCTGTTTGTCATGTCAGCAACACCTGAGAAAAGGCACCACACTAAGATTACTTTTTAATTTTGATACGGACCTATTGTTAAAAGCAGGTACTTTATTACTTTGACTCAAGTAGAAATTTAAATTAAAGCCTTCTACTTTTAGTCTAGTAATATTAAGCAAAGGGTATCAGTACTTTTACTCAACTACAGGATTTGTGTACTTCGTCCACCGATGGATAATAACAATCATAATTCACACAGGGAAAAACCAAGCACACAACTTATCTCCAGCTAACTTTGTTTGTGAAAGCTCTAATCAAACAGTGATTGGCAGCGTGTATTTAACTTGTTGTGATTACAGTATTTAAGCCTGTAAGCGTTTGATTAAGTATGACATGCAGAAAATTATTGCTCCCACCCCGACAATGATATAATTTATCACCCAGAGGATCTTCCAAACAATTAATTTCAGGTTTAGTTCAAATTAAGAGATTATTTATTAGAAAATGACTGGCTTTAAAGAAAAAAAAAAAGAATACTGTATAATAATGTGCTATTATTTATTGAGGTTACACTTGAGGGTAGAGGAAGTTGTTTTTTTCCTGATTTTGAAAGGTGCACACTAACGTTTCATATTACCTAATGTCTAAATTGCACAGACATTTAAATAGCATAATGCATAAAATGCTATATACTGATTATATCATGTAACCACTGGGTTTGAGTTAAAAGGTGAAAAGCAGCATACAGGTGTTCTCATTTCAGGTTCTGTCACTTTAAGAGGGTGACCTCTGACCCTGAGCTGTGACAGACTATGAGGTTTATTTCAGGAGACGCCTCTGATTCGTCCATGTAGATGCCCGTCACCTGTCTAAAATTGTGACTGTGTTTGCATTATTCGGGATTATTGGGCCAGTTCGCTGCTCGCTGCTGTATGAAAGGAATGGAGCCGGTGTGACACCAACATGTGTGACCCTTCAGATTCTGTGACCCAAATGTGAAGTTCAGCACCAGAGGCTTTGTTGACGATGTGAAGCGGTTGCAGTTTGGTTGGGTTTAGGTACCAAAAACACTTGGTTATGGTCAGGAAAACATCGTCGTTTGGGTGTAGTCACAGAATCTGATAGGTCACACA
>NC_060167.1:1280249-1293243 GCF_021292245.1 Micropterus dolomieu | reverse complement strand
GGGGGGGGGGGGGGGGGGGGGGGGGGGGGGGGGGAGGAGAACAAAAAAGATGAGTTGGTTAGAAGAAGAGAGGAGAGGAGATATTGATTGATTAGATGCCACAAAGGAGAACGAAAGAGAGATTAGTTTGAATTCTCACTGGAAGATGATGAAAGGGGAAACGAGAGATTCAGAGAGATTCAGAGAGAGGGGGCTCGTGGGGATGAAGGGTTTCAGGGCAAGGCCACATGGAGAAAGACAGACGGGAAAATAATGGAAAAGCCTTCACTAATGAAAGTGTGCAGGTTTGCTCTTAAAGTGAGAACGAGCTATTGAAAGGTCAAGGGTCACGCAGTCTGAACTTTATGGAGAGATGAGACTAAAGACTCGGCGACAGACGGAGCCGTAACAGTTGACGTAAATAGCGCTGCTCCCGTGACCTTGGCTGTGGAATGTGCGCCCCCGCCCCCTCTTTGTATTCAGGGTCAGACGCCATACTCCCCGATCCCACGGATCTCTGTGAACTAAGCAGGTCTGGGTCAAAGATCAAAACAGCCAAAGACAACAGGCTGGTTAACTGAAGCATCGGCCCCTGGGGACAGACGACGAGGTTCATCGACCCACCTTCTGCCCCCTTTACTTTCTGTTTTATGATAAGAGCCTTGTGTTTTGTCTGTGTCCATGTCTGTGCCATCGCCCGTCACCTGATCCTGTCATGCAGTGTTGTTGTTATTGCGACTCCCTGCCAGGAAGAAACTGACTGAAGAACACCGAGTTCTTGGGTCCACAAAAGCGTTTTTCGCCAGCTGAAAACGCCGGCTCCTCTTCTGAAAACGGTACAGGTATATATAATATCCAGGGAAGTGATGTGTTGCAAGTCGGCGACCTCACATTTCACTATAAGGAAAAAATGTCGACATAAAGTAGAGTGGCTCTGGATGAAGAGAGAGCGAGGACGGACTCGCCGTATATCATCGTTTGGTTTAAGAGCTGAGGTTGTGTGGTATTTGTCCCGCCCCTCCTCCACTGTGATTGGACAGCTGGATAAAAAGTGAGCAGTTTTACCCAAAGTTGAAAATATTTTAACTCTCTGCGACTAGAAAAAAATGGCGAAATAGAATAACGATCAGCGCTTCGTCACACTGTTGGTGTCTTAAAGGGGCTATATGTAAGTTTTTCAATGAAATTAATCAAATTCTCATTGCCTTATTGTCAGTGGGCTCAAAACTCACTTGTAAAGCACACGCCTGTTTTCTCCGTTGCTTCCATCAGCCACTATTCTGCTTTTAATGCGAGGTCTCCGGGTCGGATTCAGCCCTGTGAGCGCTCCCGAGCCTCTCCGACTACAGCGACAACACGGCAGCTAACGACATGCAGTCCACTAACACCATAAAACAACCGGCTCCCAGCAAAACACAGGCTCCACGTAAGGATCCAAAACTACAATAAAGGTTTATGTGCTGAAGCCCATCAGACCAAACAGGTTCAGATGATGTGGAGTAAGAACAAAGTGAACGTTAGTAAAGCTGGAGAAACACACAGAAAGTCACGTTAGCTAACGCCGAGCAGTTGCTAATGTTATCCAGAAAGTTATATCGCTTTCCACATTACTTCACCAACTAACGCGACCCGTGTTACTATCCTGTGTACCGCTGTTGATTTAGCCTGAAAGGATGTAACGGTAAAAAGCAAATGTGGAGCGATTTGTTTACTAACGTTAGCTTATAGTGACGCAGCCAGCTAAAGCTACAGTAGCTTTATAACGTTCATTTTGGGTTTATTGCCTTTCTCACAGCTTCTCCAGCTCTCAGTCGCTGTAACTAACGTGACCCACATGACATACAACCCAGAAGAAGAGCCACCCACTGACACTACAGTAAATGTAAATGCTCCGTACTTGTATAGCGCCTTTCTAGTCTTTTCGACCACTCAAAGCGCTTTTACACTACATCTGCATTCACCAGTCATACACATTCATACACTGAGCCTAAGTGCTCAAACGGAAACTAACATTCACACTCACTCATACACTGGCGGAACAGCCGCCAGGGGCAATTCGGGGTTCAGTATCTTGCCCAAGGACACTTCGACACGCAACTAGGGGGAGCCAGGGATTAAACCGCCGACCTTCCGATTAACGGCCAACCCGCTCTACCTCCTGAGCCACAGTAAAGTTACTGCCTGCGGTCTGACTGTTATAAAGTGTGACACAGTCTCGTTATAATATTCAGTCCAGCTCACTACCCGTTTCATTATCATCCAGTACATGTAGCTGTGCTGATATCGCAGTAAATGTACCGTGATCATGTAACGAGCATGGATTAGTTCAACCTGCAGCTGATAAAACTATTACTGTAACGCTGCAGTGGGAGTTTACCTGAGTTTCCAGTATATTGTGTGAAGCTGCCTCCCTGCCTGTCTCTATAGCCGCTGTCACCCTTTTTTCCGGGAGTATTGAGCTGATATGCCGGTGTCTTCCTGTGCTGAATGAAAGGTACGGCGCCGGTGTTGATCTGCCTCTGAGCCGAGAAGCAACAGAACCTGAACACGTCTGATTGAAAAGCCACAGCCTGCATGCTGGTGTTCCTGCGTTTACTGCAGGATTTCTGTGTTTTGGATTATGAGTTCAAGCGAGCACGCGTACGAGCACACGCCTGGTTGCAATCTTAAAACCGCACCGCTAGTGGCCGCTGGAAACTCCATATTGCCCCTTTAACCATGTTGTAAATATTCAAACGGGATCAAAACATTAGTTTTAGTCTCTCGCCGTTGACTACCGTACGTATATTTTCCAAAACAAGGTCCCGTGGTGGTCCACCGGCAGGGCAGAAGGGCTGCAGGAGGGACTCAGGACTACCCTGCCCCGGTTTGCTGTATGTCAGATAGCTTGGAATAATTTACTGAAGCAGATGAGCCATGTAAACATGCCAACTTTGTCAATATTAAAAGCAGATTTTGACACAGGGTTTCAAGATGAGGTAAGCGTGCCTTAGGGCCTTTACCACGCACCTGTCAACCCTCCCGTCTTTCCTGGGATTCTCCTGTATTTTACTATTCTATCCGTTGATGTCCCGTATTCTATAAAACCCTGCTGGCCGTATTTGGTATGTCTGCTTTGTTCGGGTAAAGCAGGTGGCACTATGTAGAACATAAGCTGTAAACACTTGTCAATCACTCAAACGGCTTCCGCCAATAAAACGAGAAGAAAAAGAAGCGCGAGGGTTCAACGATGGATGATCGTTATTGTTGTGTATGCCTTACCGTTTCAGTTTTTAACAAATGTCTAATGAAGCCACTGACACCCTGCAGCCTAGGGGCCCCTGAGGTGGCTCTCCACCGTTTGTGGGTCTTTTGAAGACCATGAGAGCCGCTGTTGTTGCCGTGGGAATGTTTGTGTGCGTCTTCTTCTTCCACTTGACGTTTGTCGACCTTGAGGAGAATCGAAGCTTGTGTTCTGGCTTTTCTTCTTTTTGGTAAAAGTTAATTGTCCGTGGATTCAGCAGCACTTCTGCCCTGTTGGCATCCTGGGCTGAAGCACCATTGTGTAATAAAATGGAATTATGCCCTTAATCATTGCCCTCTCTCCTGCTCGAGCTTCCCTTTCTCCCTTTATCTCCCTCCTTCCACACCAGCTCTTCTTCTCTCTTTTTTCTCCTTTCTTTTTGAAGTCATTATGGGATCGCAGGACAGTTTTATGACATTTATTCTGCTTGGCAGTTCTCTCCCTCCCGTCCCCATCTCTCTCCTTTCTCCCATCATCCCTCTCTCTTTCTGTTAATTACCCTTGCAGTCTTATCTGTCGACACCCTTCAAACTTGCGGTTCCCTGTCATGAATCAAGAGCCCTCCTCCTCCTCCTCCTCCTCCTCCACCCGTATCAGCCAAACAATTAACCAACCAGCTCACTCTAATTAAGCATTACACAAAGACACATGCAAAACTCCACTTTTTCTCTCTGTGTGGACCAATGGCGCCGCCGGGGGGGGGGGGGGGGGGCACAGCCACCCTAAGAAAATGGGTGGCCCCCCCTGGCACGGAGCACAAGTATAAAATGTATATGTATAATGTGTATATACTAGGGCTGGGCAATATGGCCAAAAATTTTATCACGCTAAAGAATTTCATACCATTCGATATCGATCATTTTCACGATAAATGTCAAATGATTATTTCTATCAAGTTAAAAGGCTGATTTTTGCATTTTGAAGAAATCAGATGGTTAGTTGTGGTTTTAAACTGTTCTTTATGGTCAGAACATGACAAACACTTGCCAAAGAGTGGATGACATTATAAAATCTGAAGAACATTCAAAACAATTAAGATAAAATCTTTTTTTTAATTATATGTTTGAGTAAAATTTTTTTTCAGTCCCTTTTTCTCAACAAAATATCTTAATAGAAAAACCAAGTTCTAATTTGTTCGTGATTCAATATTTATTGACGATATATTGAACCTTTATATTGTTATTGATGAAAATTATATTGCGATAATTATCATTATTGATTTATTGCCCAGCCCTGCTATATACTGATTATATCATGTAACCACTGGGTTTGAGTTAAAAGGTGAAAAGCAGCATACAGGTGTTCTCATTTCAGGCTCTGTCACTTTAAGAGGGTGACCTCTGACCCTGAGCTGTGACAGACTATGAGGTTTATTTCAGGAGAGGCCTCTGATTCGTCCATGTAGATGCCCGTCACCTGTCTAAAATTGTGACTGTGTTTGCATTATTCGGGATTATTGGGCCAGTTCGCTGCTCGCTGCTGTATGAAAGGAATGGAGCCGGTGTGACACCAACATGTGTGACCCTTCAGATTCTGTGACCCAAATGTGAAGTTCAGCACCAGAGGCTTTGTTGACGATGTGAAGCGGTTGCAGTTTGGTTGGGTTTAGGTACCAAAAACACTTGGTTATGGTCAGGAAAACATCGTCGTTTGGGTGTAGTCACAGAATCTGATAGGTCACACATTTCGGTGTTACACCGGGATGTATATATGTTGGCTGACATTCTTTCCATTATGATGGCAGGATCTCTGGATCCCTAAAACCTGGTCTGAGCGCGTCCTTGTTGACTTCAGCGGTGTTGAGCTCACTGCTCTTTGCTTATGGCCCTGTAGGCTCATTTGTTCTGAGCTCGGTTGTGTCGGCTTAAATAATAAATTCTTAATGTAGGTTTGTGACAGTGATACTGTAACTTTCTCTCGCTGTGTTTTGGAGCCAGGCTGTTTGTTGACATGTTAAAAAACACAGTAGCAGGAGAGAGTATTGAAGTTTTACTGCTGTCTGTGTTTTGAAATGGTTGAAATGGACACTTGTCAAATCGGTGGTTAAAAAGTGGCATATTTCAATAATTAGTTGTTTGTAACAAGAATAACACCAAACTTAGTATGTTAACAAATAATTAAACAACTCTATACAGACACATCATATATTTCAATTTGAATTTAAAGAAAAATATTTATGCTCCATGATGTTTGTAATCTTGAGTAGACTTGTTCCCAAGTAAATGTTTTGTTCCTCCCCGTCACTTCACTCCTACAAGTAAAAGCTGTATTTGTCTTTTTAAGGAAAAGGTCAACTTGCCTATTTAAAGAACAATTAATTGCCAAACACACAGAGATAACACATCAAACAGGATTTTTATGGATTGTTAACTGAACTGGTTTTAGTCTGCGGACATTAGACAGTTTTAACTGTAAAATAAGAAACCAAAATAATTCAGTCTGTCATTCCTTAACTCATTATTATTACATTTTTATGTAGTATTCAACTAGTCTATATAGTGCATAAAAGAATTCCTGAAATTCAGTTATAGCTTTTGGTTTTAGTGCGCCACCCCTCTATATATATATATATATATATATACACATACATACATACACACACACACACACAGTATATATATATATAATAAAGACATGATCTCTTTTGCAATTATCCTTATGACTCTACATTATTTAACTTGCTGTGTCCCGACCAATCCAGTCCTTTTTACCTGTTAAAATACCTTTAAATGGCCAAAACTTCCCATGTAATGCAGTATTTCACTTGCCAGAAAGTGAATTCAGCCTCTACTTATTGACTGGAAGGTAGTTTCTGCCTCAAAATGACTTGATTTCATTCAGAAGAGTTATATTTAACAGATTATAAAGCCGATACTGTCCCCCCTTTTTATTTCATATATAATAACATTATATTTTTAATGACATACTGACCACCAAAGCAAAAATGTCCCCTGTTTTCATTTCAGAAATCTGGTCACCTTAAGTAAAACCTTTTCTCAGACTGTGATGGTTAAACTTTGCAATCAATCCACAGTTCACCTGCATGCCGAAGCGTGCGGAGGGAGGTGGGGGGTTATTTTCATCCCTCCGCTGTTTTCTCACAAATCGCACCCTGTTACAGCCTAATAAACAGATAACATGGACTAAAAGAGGATCCATATAAGGATTTGTTAGTGAAGCGTGGGTGGCTCAGTCTGAGAGAGAGTTTACTTTTTCCCTCATGTGCATTCGCTCACCTGGAAGCTTGACTGACCCGGATCTACCATATGGGCAACCTAGGCACGTGCCCAGGGGCCCTTGGGCAGAGAGGGGCCCTCTGTGATGGAGGTTGTTTATAAAAAATGTCTTATGATTGTCTGTTTTCAATGTCAGTTTGATGACTGGCCAGGTAATGATGGGAAGCAGGCCACAGTGCACTACTGATAAAGGTGGGTGGGCATAGAGCAGGTGGTTACACCGAACTGATTCAAGATCAGTTTTTGTAAGAACAAGTTGAGATTAAAACAGTGGAATTAATTTTTAACTGCGAGTGCAACATTAGTGTTCGTGTAGGGCTAGATAATAAAACAATAACAATAATTGTCGCAATATAATTGTTTTTAATAACAATATAACAAATGTTCAATAAATATTCAATAAATGTTTGACTTTATTCACTTGAGTCATACACAAATTAGGACTTCTTTTTTTTATTAAGATGTTTATTTTATGGGGGAAAAGGGACCGAAAAAAAGCTTTTACTTAATTTGACTCGTGCATATTTGTTGACAAAGATTTTATCATAATTATGTTCTAACTCAGATTTGTGAAGCGTTCCACTGTTTAGCATCTAGTGTTGACCATAATTTAGAGTTTAAACCGCAATTAACCATCAGGTTTCTTCAACTTCCACTCAGGAGCAAAAATCAGCCTTTAAACTTAAAAGAAATAACGATTTGATTCTTATCGTGATAATTATCGATATCGAAAGATATGAAAATCTTTATCGTGATAACATTTTGGGCCATCATCAAGATGTGCTACTTAGCGGTTTTGCGCATGCGAATGAGCTACAACCGTGGCCTGTTTCCACGCCCAGAAATCTGTGCAACCTTGCTGTTGGGCATGTCTTCGAGACAGTGGCTGATCGTCAGCAATATCAAAAACACCCCCGCATGGAGTGAGTAGTACTGCAATGTAAAATGATTCATTAATCTATCAGAAGACGCTGCCCCTGACATGATGTTATAATATAATCAAAAAACAGAAGATGTCATTATACTGTGTTATAACTTTATGGGATTAGAAAAGGGAACACATAAGGTAGCGTTTTTCGACAAGGCAGCATATATCGTCAGAACACCGGTGGAAAGCTCACTTAGGGACTGTTGTTTTGCAAACTGCACTCAGCAGTGTGTTATGACATTGTTGGATCTTCAGTCTGTCATGTTTCACTGAACACCGCTTTTCCATTACCTGTACCAGCCCGCCTTGACTCGATTCTACTCGACTCGGTTTGGGCGTGCTCCGTTTTCCATTGCAGATTGTACCCCTCAGTGTAGCTGGTCGTCATAGCGATGCCACACACAACTGCCGCGACGTCGTGTTCAAGCTGTCTCTTGATTTAAGTTAATACGAAAAGTGTAAAATATAAAACTTCCTGTTGCTGGCCTCCAATCAGCGGCATGCTGTGTTTCACGTCACATTTTAGTGTCGCCTCAGCTCGCTTGGATCCTCGACGGAGGTGATACGGAAAACAGTACCTGGAAGCAGGTACAGGAGGAACTTTTCTACAGTGGAAAACCAAAAAAAGGCGAGTCGAGCTGGTACCGTGCGGTGGAAAAGGGGCTGTAGTGAACACGGTTAGCCCGGAGCTTCTCTCCACTGTTACTGTTTACTTTGCCCTTGCATTTCGAAATGTTCATCATTGCACACCATTTTGTTACACAGAGTTTATTCAAAAGACAAATTTCAACTCCTCGTGGAATGAATTAATTTCAAAAGAAAATGTTGCTGTTCCTGGGGCGTCTAAATGTAAAGGATGGGAGTTGTTTTCTGTGATGGCTGATAACGTGGCCATAAAGAGAAAAAAAGACAAAAGAGAGGCTGAGGGGTGTAACAAGGTAGAGATGAAGAAGAAGAATTAGAATTAGCCAGAAAGTCAAGATAAGAGAGCCTGAAAGAAGTGGAAGGTATGGGGGAGAGAGGCAGATGAAGGGAGGCCACTGGAACACTGTTGGATTAAACTGGTGAATGTTAAATTTAATTGCGTTAAGCTCCATTAAGTTGCCAGGAACAAAGGAAGCAAGGAGCTCTTGAGAAGAAAAAGATTTCCTCCCAGAGTTTCCTTCTCTTTCCTCTTGTAGTTAATGGCTTGAGCTTTTATTGGCAAAAACACTGACAGAGGAAGGAAGGAAAAAACACACAAGATACTGAAGATACTGAATATTGCGGGTTGAACAGCAGTGTATTAAACGAGTTAAGTGTTACATTTTTTGGACATCTGTTACACAATCATTTCAAACATCACCACAATCTTAAATACAACACTGAAATGTAAACAGGCCTACAATTTAACATCCACACAAAACAGCAAGGGAAAAGAACATCACGCAAAATATAAGGTAACAGGCGGATCTGGTACCTGCCGAGGTACAGGTGGCGGCCTGTGTACTTTGGTTAACCTCTTGGTACCGGACCGATACCGGGCAGGTAATCGATTTTCGCTGTTCTAGCTGTTTTCCATCCAAAAACAGCAGTCCTTTGTGTCAACAGAGCCCGTCTGGCAGCCGCCATCTTGGTGAGGTCGGCTGAGCTGATAAGTTTTATGTTATTTGGAACGTGGTCGTGTGGAGAGAAATAATGTTTTGAAGATAACTCCCAATAAAAGTGAACATAGAAACAGTAAATAGGGCCAAAACATGGACATTCGCCTGGTATATTTTTGAAAGTTTGTGTAATAACAGTTTCTTTTCATCAGATTTACAGTTACAGTTGTGTTCCAGGTGGATTAGAAGATATTCAGGTGCTTTATAATCTACCTTATGATGGTTTTGATGGTTTATTGCATTAAAATATAGCTTTTTTTACCAGGCGAGGATGAAAATATATCTTTTCTGTACTCCATGTAGTCTGTAATGGTAAATGTTAATCTACAATGGATTTTTATTCCTTAATTTATGACCTTTCAAAGGAGACTAGAATTATGCATCTAGGCCAAATTGGTTGAGGAGATATTACTGATTTATTTTGGGTTTGTTATTTTTCCTGGAAATAGGTGCCAGGTACTATGTGGTTAAACCATCCCTACATAAGCCAGATAAACATTCAAACTGCAACTGTATACACTTGACAAAACTGTACATTAACGAAAGAAGTCCATATGATGGGTTTAACAATGTGTATTTAGAGATATATGAGGTTTATACCCCGTTGGGCAGCACACATAGTCGCTGTAGGCGCGGCCGCACACATCAAACAAACATTGCAAACATAATCACCATTTCCCACATTTAACCTTAAAAACCCCAATTTCCCAGCACATCAAATGTTCATTCAAATACTTAAATTGTCCGGATTGAACTAGATGTCCTCCGCGGTAAGAAGAAGAAGAAAAAAAAAAAAGATACCAGGTGAATCATGGCTAGACGCTGCAGTCAGTAATTTTCCACAGTTAACTTACTGAACCTCGTCACTGTCTGTTTAGCCGATGGGATGATGTAGTAGTCCAGAAAAGTCCCAACATTTAATCCACCAAAAAGAGTTTCTTTGTTGAGTTCGTCTGGCAAACATTTCACAGAGCCAACTAAACTCCGACCGCTTCACCTGTTGCACTCCAGAGTAGAGAGCTGCATTGGGAATGGGATCCCGCGAGAGAGAGCGGGCAGTTTTACCTTTATACTGCGGGTACTGCAGTAGCGCTGATAAGACGGAGTCAACAAACAAAGTTGAAAAGAAGATTAAAAAGAGCATGTGCAACTGCTCACGTGAACGTACTTCACCGTCCTGACTCAAACCGGCGACCTCGGCAGTCGGCAGTAAGTTTCGTAACGTGTCGGGAGTGAGGTTTACGCACAGCACAGCCTCGCAGTCACACGGGCGTTTAGCATAGCCCAAACATTTGTGTCCTTTTTTTACTCTGCATGTCACAATGTTTACGGGTGTGGGCGGTAGTGGATACAAATGTTGCAGAAATGGGCGGTAATGGTCATCAGCGGGAGCGGGATTAAGAAAACAGTCCTGCGCAGGTCTCTACTCCAGAGTTCCCCCGAAATGTCACTTCCCACCCACCTTTTAAAACCTATCCATTGGCAAAACAATAATACATAAAGGAAAGTCCTTATAACAATCCGTGATTACCCTACAGGACTACACAGTTCCTTTTTCACATGTGAAGGAAAAACCAATACACACAAAGCATGTTTACATCACAGTAAAAGCTGTACATGAAGGCAGAATAGGTGACTATTACACAATGTGCAGCACAAGCAACGAAACTCAGTGAAGAGACTAAGTGGTAGAAGTTAGTTGCATTATTCTGTCTTTCCGTCGTTTTGTTTGTCCTCCTGCCCACACGTCTCTCTCCCCTTCTTTCTCTTTTCTGTTATTTAAAATCTTCTTCTCCAGCTCTCGCCTCCATTTGGCCTCTTCCCCTCCTCCCCCGTACAGCAGCGATAACCAGGATCTGTGCTGTGTCAGTGGCTTCAGACAGCATCGCTCGGGGACGATGCTGAATGTGAGGTAGTCAGAGCTGATCGGGCGGAGCAGGAGCTCTCTGGGCAGTAGTATAAAATGAAAATGATTCATGCACTTTAACATCCTCAGATTGTTTTATTACATTCTCTGTAATTAGGGGTTTGCTTCGTTGTGTTCCCAAGAGCCACAGATGACATGTCAGCAGCCTCGGAGCTGGCAGACATCATAGTGTTATACATTTTCCAGTGATGAATTGGTACATTTACAAGACACTGGATATTCCCTTGGGCCAATACTCAAATGAGTTGTGGGGTCCCAGGTGAAAGCAATAAGCTCTGTGTGAATATATGAATTATATATGATCACTGCACACAGACCCACTGATGAAATGCCAACATTTAACGGTGTTTCCCCCAGGATGGAGTTGTAGCAGCGGAGGTGAAGCGAAAAAAAAAAATTTGTGCGCCCTGCTGTATGTCTGAAAACCCCCAAGAAATTTTTACTTTTCCAATGACAAATATGCAATTTCACATCATTTGGCACCATTATCTTTACCATATCTGTGAACAAGTAGTTGGAAAAGCTGGAGCAGATAAACTTACTGAAGAATTTGTCTGGGGAGGGACTATAACCATTAGATTTTGAGAAAGTTCTAGTTTTGTGCTCTCTCCACCGTGATTTTACATTCACAGCACAGCACCCAAGCTGTTTTTGGCATCACCTCCTTAATCTAACGGCAGGGAAACTGTTAAAATATATAAAATGTCAAAATGTTATCAGTATATATTTCAGTATTTTACCAGCCACGTTTTTCCTTACCTATGTTACGTTTACATACAAGAAATGCACCCACCGTTAGAATTGAGTCGTGAATTACACGTATGATGTTGGTCAATTTAAAATATAATTTTGCAAGTCAAGAAAGTTTGTCGTAAAACAGTAAAGTTATTTTTGTGTGAAACCTGTTCAATGAATTACATCTCTCGTCTCACACGATGTAAGTCACCAACACGTTACCGCAGTAATGCTAAGCTAACGTCCATTCCTTTCTTGCTACTAGCTAGATAACTTGGCTTATGTTCCACGCAGAAATATATCTCACCTGATGTGTTTAATCCAACGACTCCCGGTCCTTTTTATCACATCATCTTCTCATGTAAGTTTTTTGACATTAGCTTCAGTCATTGACAGAAACAGTTACGAAGTCACTTACGTGACTTTTGGGTTTGTGGTCTTTTTAATTATGTATTTTCTTATGTCTTATACCTCAACAGTTTTACAACAAATTGCGACTTTCTTGACTTTAAAAATGAAATTGAAAAACATATTTGTAATTCAGGGCACAATTCAAACAGGATCAAAATATTTGTTGTCCCTTGCTGTTGACTAATGTGCTTTATAGGTGATAGATATTTATTAGTTCATTCAGAAATTCACAGTGTGTCATCCAGCAAACATCAGACCAACAACCAGACAGCTGCTTTACAAACACAAACATCAACAGAATGCTACAAGTTTTACTAATGCCTCGTGCAGACTACACGCCTTTAAGCGGCGGCCGATGGCCATGCAGTTCACACAACGTGCCGCCTTGTGACGGGAGTCTTGAAGTCGTCGTGGCGTTCACACAACGTGCCGCCTTGTGACGGGAGTCTTGAAGTCGTCGTGGCGTTCACACTACGTGCCGCCTTGTGACGGGAGTCTTGAAGTCGTCGTGGCGTTCACACTACGTGCCGCCATGTGACGGGAGTCTTGAAGTCGTCGTGCCGTTCACACGACTTGCCGCCTTGTGACGGGAGTCTTGAAGTCGTCGTGCCGTTCACACGACTTGCCGCCTTGTGACGGGAGTCTTGAAGTCGTCGTGCCGTTCACACGACTTGCCTCCTTGTGACGGGAGTCTTGAAGTCGTCGTGCCGTTCACACGACTTGCCTCCTTGTGACGGGAGTCTTGAAGTCGTCATGCCGTTCACACGACTTGCCTCCTTGTGACGGGAGTCTTGAAGTCGTCGTGCCGTTCACACGACTTGCCGCCTTGTGACGGGAGTCTTGAAGTCGTCG
>NC_060167.1:1272907-1280149 GCF_021292245.1 Micropterus dolomieu | reverse complement strand
AGCCGCTGTCAGCTCCTGTAGCGTGTGACCCCCTGTCCCCGATCAGTCACGTAGTGTGAACGCCACGACGACTTCAAGACTCCCGTCACAAGGCGGCACGTAGTGTGAACGCCACGACGACTTCAAGACTCCCGTCACAAGGCGGCACGTAGTTTGAACGCCACGACGACTTCAAGACCCCCTGTCACCAATCAGTCATGTAGTGTGAACGCCACGACGACTTCAAGACTCCCGTCACAAGGCGGCACGTAGTTTGAACGCCACGACGACTTCAAGACTCCCGTCACAAGGCGGCACGTAGTGTGAACGCCACGACGACTTCAAGACTCCCGTCACAAGGCGGCACGTAGTGTGAACGCCACGGCCATTAGTTTAACTTGTGTAGCACTCTGGTGATGTTTGTGCAGCTGTCTGGTTGTTGGTCTGATGTTTGCTGGATGACACACTGTGAATTTCCGAAAGGACCAATAAATATCTATCACCTATAACCATGCACAGCTGATCCCGTTACGGGTGGGCACTGCTGCCGCCAAGCAAAAGTACTTCTTAAACGAAGCATCGATGAATCGTTGAAATAATCTATAGAAGCTTCAAGTACTAAAATCAGCGTTAGCTGCAGCCCTAATCGGTTCACGACAAGTGACATTGACGAGTTACATTCAGCACACGGCTGCCTGAGAGATGTATGTAAGAAAAAGCCCCGGTACGCCACAGAGTAAAATGTGGAGGTACCGGGACGTTCCGGCCGACTTCAAGCACTGGGCATTAGTACTTTTACTGAAATAAAGGATCTAAATACTCCACTGCATTTGAATGATTTTATGATTAAATCATATTACACCACATGTTCTTAGTTGTGTCTCTACAGTGAACGTCAGCTGTTCAGCTGCATTACTATGATGACTAACACCAGTGGTCCTGCAGGAGCAGCATGAATAGCCCCGAACCCAAAGATCATCAGAGCTCGCCTGCAGTCATATGAATGAAAAAACTCAGCTTCTCTTTATAAGACATCTGTGCTTTTGTTAGTTTGTGAAAGACAGTGTGTGTTTCCATGTGCATGTGTGCATTTTAACACGTGTCAGTGTGTTTCATGTGTTTTGAGTAGATGAAATACTTGTTTTACCAGCCGTGGTTCACTGCGTGTACAGTATGTGAGTGAATGCTTGTGTGTGAGCGTACCCAGCAGAGGGAAGGGATAATGTACTAAACAGAAGCCTGGTTGGCCTTCCTCCAGAGAAACCAGTGGACTTATAGACACACACACACACACACAGAGGCTGAGCTGCAGCGAGGAAGCCGAGCCAAGCTGAACAAAACACAGACATTTCCATCACTTTCGGGGACATTACATTGACTTGAATTCGGAGCGCTAAACCGGAAGTTCGCCTGCTCGGCCGAGAACAGTCATCACAGCGGACGCTGTAGCGCTACTGTCGACTAGCGTTTGGGGGTAATTGCAGAATGACGGACTCCCAAGTATAAATGCATGTAGACCCTACGCAGGAGTATAAATGGGCCTTTGGGCACAAACGAGCTAGCACTTCAGGTCAACGTACTCGGGAGGGTCTCACACAGACGCTGACGGGTACCTTTAGCGTCAAATAACTAAACTTTGTCACTTCCCGCTTGGTTTCATGTCATTCTGGTCCCTGAAACAAACAACAACGTGAACAAACAAACGACGTGAACCGCTCCCCGGGTAAATTTCAGGACGCGCGACCGCTACAGGTGTTGTTTCACCACAGGAGCCTCCAGGCTAATGATGGCCGACCGTATGCACACGCACACGTGCTCCAGCCCACCTGTGTCCTGTGGATGGAGCAGTAGTCTTGGGAGCCTCCCTCGGTGTGGGGGTTGTCCATCAGAGGCGGGTCTCTCACAGGTCAAAACTGCAAATTAACACTGAATTCACAGGGATTTGTTGAATTTGTGTTAATAGTCGAGATTGCGACATGGCAAAACCCTGGATTGTGGGTTGAAACTGGTGTTTGTGTTGGCACGACAAAATCAAATTAATGCCCCTGACCCAGGTGTGGCTCCATTCTCTCCTTAAACCCTCATCGGGGGCAAGTTAAGCCGAGAGAGCACTTTTTGTTTGTTTTCGATCCAAAGTAATTATTCTCAGGGATGCACCACAACCTGAAATATGTATTTTAGTTGGAGATGCGACTGCCATGTGCTCCCTTTAAAGACGCCTCCAGTAAAAACTGGCTGAACTCACCCCGCTCTCCCCTAAATAAGGGGAAAAAAACTAAATGAATAAAGCTCGGATTAGCTTTAGCGTTTTCAGCGGAAGACTTCTTATAGTAACGCTGATTAAAATTAGTTTCATGCCACTGGTCCTTTTTACAGAGAGGTGTTAATTCAAGTCTGAGGTGTCTCCTCGTCGCTCTTTTCTTCCTCTGAACAGTTTCTTGCACAAACACATGTGCACATTAGCATACACATTGCCACCACCGAGTCAGGCTTAATTGAAAAGCATCTTTTAAGAATGTTAAGAAGTGGCCTGTTAGCCCGCGGAGAGGATAGAGGCTGTTACATTATTCAGGGCACTTGGCCTTTCAAACGCTCCACTTGAGTTTAACTCAGCAGTGATTTCCTCGTGCTTTGATTTGCCTTTTGTTTTGTGTGTGTGGTTTTTTTTTCAAGCTAGTTCTTCTTGATTTTCACCAGGACTTAAAAGGAACCTGCCATGTAGCCGAATGCGTCCCTGTTTGGTGTAGATGTTTGGAGCTGACGGTTGAGATGTCACATGTTTCTGTCTCTTTACGACAACACAGTGAAAGCGTCAGAGCACAGCGAGGCCGTGGAGCACCAAACGCTGTGTTACAGCGCTGCCAAATCCATTTACATGAGCACGCAGGAAGCTCGAAGCAGATTATATAAAAACAAAGGCAACTTGAGAAAGCACTGACAGACGGATATCTGGGCACGTTTCCAGGAGACAAACCAACAAATCTCTGCAGAAACCAAGTCCTCCAATGAGATATAAGAAGCATCTCTTCTGACCGATGTAGAGTTTATTGTATTGATTTGTACAGCACATTTCAGCTACAAGGTAATTCAAAGTGCTTTACATAAAACATAAAAGCAACAAAGGGAAAAAGAAAAAGTCTAATAGAAAATAAAGACATCTCTAGCACCAGTACAACCTCGTACCATATTTATTTCCTCTTATTTACGGTCGCCTCTGTGAACCCAGATAGTTTGCACTACAATCTCGGTAGAAGCAAAGAGAAAAACGTTCAGGCCTACTCGGCCCGGCTCGGACTCACCGCGACCCAGACAACGGCGCTTCCTCAGATGGCCACTTGAGGTTGGCTCCAAGTGCAAGTCATTCCCCATAGTCATGTTTACCGCCTGGTACATAACCGTTTCCCTGTTAATGACAACTGTAGAGAAGGAGAATGTTCAATGCGTTCGTCATGAACATTTATACTTGTGCGTTGGCGTCTGCGTCGCTCTGGTTTCTATGTTCCACTGTGTTGAGATTCCTGCAGGGAAAACTGAAACAGATCGGATCATGTTGGATTTAAAGCCTGATTGATGTTGAACAGCAGCTACTTGCAGAAATATAAGAAGGCTTTGGAGGAGATGGGATGTGCGACCTTTGAAACGGTTGAGGTAGAAGAAGGACATGTGGGAAATGCGACGCAACCAAGCAGACCAATCACAGCTCTTACAATCGAACTGCGAGTCGGGCGCTGCCAAGATGGCGAATGTAGGAGCTTCTCCCACCCTGAGTTTAACAATCGCTCTTCAGAAACCTGCAGGTGACGTCCTGGAGACTACGGCTCAGGGGTTCAATCGTACTTTCTTACCCCCACACATCGGGCCAATCACTGAGAAGAAGTGAAGTGGGTGTAAATGTCAATCTGTCGGTCGGTTTGTGAAAGTTAGAGAAATTGCGGGACGCGGGGGGGTTCTGAAGCTGTTAAGCGTCCTTTACCCTCTTACCATTCCTGTAAAACGCCTTCAAGGCAAATGGCCAAAGTAAACTGAATGTAGTTCTTGAACCATCTGGAGTATCTGCCTGGTTTTGGGCGTCTCTGAAAGAGTCACTCTTCAGAGTCTAACCCTAAATTCAGAATTGCTACTGGAATTGATTAATCTAAGTTTAAACACACTAAAACTAAAATATTTTTTATTTCCGCTTGAAAATGTTTGCTAACAAATGCAACTACAGCTGGGAAACACTGTAGGGCCGCAGCATAAAGCCTTACCTAGAACAAGTTTAAATTTCATACCAATACCATGAAAAATGACTATATTTTAAACAGGTTGTCTGTCTTAGCGTATTTTTTCTGAAACAGCCCCGCCCCTTGGCAGCAGGCGGCTGCTGGGGATGTGAGCTCCTATTGGGTCGGAATTGGTGTCACTCGAAAGGTCAGAGGTCAGCGGCTAATTTGAATACAAGCTATCGTAGTTGTTTACATTCAAATCGGCGTTATTACCGTTATAATGACAAACGAGTCACGTCTGCCGGCAGATATGAAGTGATACCGCAGCCGTCCCTGAGGATTTACTGATGGAATGTGTTTTGGACTAAATGTTTTACTGGATTGGACCGTCTGGACCTTTGACAACGTTTTTATTGGAATATAATCGATCGGTGGATTAAGTTACTGTGAGGCTTCACAGGTGAGTCGCGTCAGTTTTGCTGTCCTGGCTGGTCTGACAGAGGCGCTGAATGGACCCGCTGTGGTGACTGCATCTTGAAATGGTTTGCACTGGTCGAATCACGAGGATTTTAGCTTTCAGACGGTGGATCATAGGAGTATGAAGTTAACATAACAGCTGTGTGCACAGACCGAAAGCTGCCGCCAGGACCTGATCGCCTGCAGTCGGGCCGCTGGAATGTTAAGAGGTTAAGCTGTTCTGGTGGAGTATACGGCAGCTTTAATGCGGTGTGGTCATGTGACTGAAATAAATGAATAATGGAAACTATGGAGTGAGGGGGGCTTTTCCTGAAATCTGGAATGAATCTTGACTAAATTTGGGGATTCAATTAAAAAAAGATGCTTGCCTGCTCTTGATCAGGATAAAACAACACCAACAAAATACCAAATTAAATACGTTGGTATTGGAGAAAATATGCAGAGCAGCAGTTTGAGGTTTTAACTTCTTTCCTTATGAGAGTTTCATGTAAACACTGAAATCACTGGTATTTTCTTTGAAGCAGGATTTAATATAAATGGCAGGTGATGTTTGAGTTGTTGTACGTTGATTATGCTATTCAAATTCAAAAGCTCATTCTGAAAACGTCCCATCACCAAAAAATTAGGTGTGATTATGTTCACCAGTAGCAATCTGGGAGTAAATGCTCGGGGTGTGCAGCGGGGGAATGAGGGCAGGAGGTACACAGCTGTGTCTGTTTACATTTGGCAGGAAACGGGACGCTTTGCTTGGCTTGGAAATCCACCACTGCATTTAAAATCTGGTGAAAATAATCATGAATGGTAAAATGTAGATTATGTTCTGTGGACACAACACCGACGGATTAGCCGATCATTATGCACAAAGCAACTTTTGGCTTTAAAACAGCTGTGGTCCAATATAACGTTTGATTAAACGATGAAACTAGTGCTGAAAAACGAAGGATCCTCACTAAAAGTGTACGTGCACACAAAACCCGAAAATGGCGTGGGCCGAAAACTGATCTAATCAGAGATATAAAGACGGCGCCGACACACGGTTCTTTACTGTGAATGATGGCAACAACCGAGAGAGACTCCGAGACGAGCGGCATCTCTGACACAGCAAAAGAAAAGAGTTCATCAAACAGGACAGGTCTGAAATTAAAAACAAAAGGTCAGATCTGAAGGTGGAGGCAAAAAACAATTATTAGGGGGTTTCTGCTTCTGGTCGGGGAAAGGGCACACCGGAGCTGTCACCGCAGGAAACCAGAATGGCCTCTAGAGACTCAGAGTGAGAGAAGGGGGAGGCACGGAAACCCTGTAGAGCCCTGTTTTATCTGAAATTACATGGCTGTGTGAACAATTCCACATCATGAATATGAAAACTGGTAAATGAATCATAAGGTTTACCACTAGCGTTGGGTATCTCGAACTGGTTCCAGGTCAGAACAGTTACCAAATGTCCAAGAACCCTGGATTCATTAAGACTTTCTGCATGTTTCAGCTCCTGACTGAACTGCAGTGAGCATTTTAAGGTCCATCAAAGTGTCTATATCTGCCAGGAGCTGCTACGTAGTGTTCATTTTTTCAGCCTCTTTAAAATTCAATCTTAGTCCTTGTTAGTTTTTGTCATATTTAGTCCACTGTGTGTTTTTTTTAAGTCAAGGTTTAGTTGTCTAAAAGTCTGGGTGTTTTAGTCAAAAGAAAATCAAAAGTATTTTAGTCTACTTTTAGTCATTAACCAGCATTTTAGTCTTTTCTAACTCATTAGTATAATTTTGATCAGCATTTTGGTCGATCTGCTCGAACCAAAATAGAGATATGATTCGAATGTTCGCTTTGTTCTCATCTTTATTGCAAAGGAGACAGTAAAGTTCCCGGTGGTCAAACTTGATATGCTGCTTAGCGTTCAGTGTTTTTTCCAGAAATCTTATAACAACACTGCTCGCCGTCCGATATAATCAGGCACTCTGTTTTTTAGTCCGCCTCACTGTATTTGAAATGGGACCAAATATCTAAGCGCCTCTTTCTCCCGAGCATGTTGTGTTCATCACCAGAGTTCGCTTCCTCCACAGAAGCCGTGTTTTCATCTAGTTGTCGTGCGAATTTTAATCGTACTTTTGAAATGTCACAAAAAAGAAATTTGTGAAATCTGCGTTTCCATCAACTGGTTTGGAGCGAATAAACCAGGCTGCGGCGAGCGTCGTTACGTCAGTAGTTGACGTTACACACGGCTGTAATAAACAAGACGTCTGGGTTCAAACCAGAAACAAAACCAGTCACAGGAACCTGAGGGCCGCTGATCTGACAGAAACAGAGAGAGGTCCTCAGGAACGTGTTTCAAGTTGCTGCCAGCCACGTCTCCGCACGCCATGGGAATATCCGCTGTTCTGCAGAGTTCTGCACGATAACGCTTTAAACGCTCTAATATCCTTTGTCGAGTTCATCAACGGTGATAAATTTATTTTCTGAACGTTTGGAGTCGTTCATATTTTATTACACTCAGCAGAAGCAGCGTTCACTGAGATTCAGCAGCAACATGCGGTGAGAACCTGTTTGATCAGCGTGCAGAGCAAAGGATCTGAGAAGGACCTTTAAGAGG
>NC_060167.1:1264865-1272887 GCF_021292245.1 Micropterus dolomieu | reverse complement strand
CCCCCCCCCCGACAGTCTGACATTTACATTTCAGGGCATCTACCTGTCTGCCACAACAGCAGCAGTGACTTCTGCACCAGCACGTTAAACATTTCAGCATCAGCAAACAATCGTCACATTCCTTCCTTCATTTGTTTCAGCCGCATCTCTGAGGCCGAGCTGCTGATGAAACGTGGTTCAGACCTTCATGGTCCCCTCAGGCTGAACTGTATCCGTGTTTCCATCTAATTGTTATGTGAATTTTAAGCGTACTTTTGAAATGTTGCAAAAAAGAAAGAGTGAAATCTGCGTTTCATCAGCTGGTTTGGAGCGAATAAACCAGGCTGCGGCGAGCGTCGTTACGTCAGTAGTTGACGTTACACACGGCTGTAATAAACAAGACGTCTGGGTTCCAAACCAGAAACAAAACCAGTCACAGGAACCTGAGGGCCGCTGATCTGACAGAAACAGAGAGAGGTCCTCAGGAACGTGTTTCAAGTTGCTGCCAGCCACGTCTCCGCACGCCATGGGAATATCCGCTGTTCTGCAGAGTTCTGCACGATAACGCTTTAAACGCTCTAATATCCTTTGTCGAGTTCATCAACGGTGATAAATTTATTTTCTGAACGTTTGGAGTCGTTCATATTTTATTACACTCAGCAGAAGCAGCGTTCACTGAGATTCAGCAGCAACATGCGGTGAGAACCTGTTTGATCAGCGTGCAGAGCAAAGGATCTGAGAAGGACCTTTAAGAGGTGAACGCATCATTCAGCAGAACAGCTGATGAAGGCTTCCTGCCCAGATCCGCATCCACCTCTTTTCTCAGCACAAACGAGCGTCACCGGCTGCGGGAACTTTTCGGCGGGCGTGCAGAACTCTGCATGACCAGGGAGACGCCGACAGCAGAAACAGCTGATCAGACGTGAGTTACTTTACTCTTTTTCAACAAAAACCACCTCAAGCAAGAGAAAAAACTTATTTGCTAAATTAAGGATTTTTTTCAAATTTTGCCGTTTCCATCAACGCAACACTTAAAAATGCGCATTAAAAAACGCTGATGGAAACACGGCTAGTAACGTTTTCCTCACGCACCAGGCGTCGCCCCGGTCGGCCAGCATGCAAAGCGCAGGAAGAAAAAAACACCGCTGAATGAACAAACTGTGTAAGTGAAAATTTAGAGGGAGAAAATATGGCCTGTGATATTTTGTCTCCTAATGATACAAAAACAACATACAAAAAGAGAGATTTTATTGACGTTTTTATTTTATGGGTTACATTTTTCCTCAACAATATAAGCATTTAAGGACATTGTCGCTGTCTCGTCTTCGTCTCGTTTTAGTCAGGGGAAAAAAAGGTCGCTGACGAATATATTTCATTTAGTTTCATCTGACAAAAGTACTACTGCTACGCTGACCTAACGTCATCTCATGTATTACGTCAACAAAGCATGAAGAAGAGAGTCCTTCTGTTTCCGGTCCTGGACCGTGGCGGAACGCAGCAAATGCTCCAAAGTTTGGCTCAGCTTCACTAAAAACCTGCACCAGCTGCAGTAAGGAGGTCTGGTGCGAGGGAGGAAGCAGCTCCGACATGACGAAGCGTTTCCTTCAACACGGCGTGAATCTGAAGGAACGCTTCACCGTGTTCAACGTGTCGCGCTCTCCCAGATCCAGCTGACGCTAACAGCAGCAACGTCTCAGGTACTAAACACAGATGAGCCGACGTTCAACTTTTATACTGAAGGGAAACCAACGATGTCTACAGATGAGACGAGTCCCAGAGACGCCGCTCTAGGACAGAGACTCCTTTTACTTTAGAGACATGAAGGGGACGAGGAGCGAGGAGGAAGGTCACTGAGACTCCAACATTGAGACGAGACCCGTCCCTTTTTATTACGCTCCATGTAAACATCCTGAATATGACCAAAATCTGCACGATCAGTGTAACGATACTGTCCATGTGTATTTGTATCTCCTCCTCGTTTTCCTTTTGAGAACATGCTGTTTCATTCACAGAGGAAACTATTTGCATAAATCATGCTGATTACAGAGACTCTAATTTGACCAGCCTGAAGCCTGTGATTTGCTTGTAAAGCTTGTTGGAATATTTTGATATGGGGGGGTAAAAATAAAATAAATTAAATTAGAAAACAGAACAGCTGGATCATCTACCTGCTTCTCATGCAGCGCTGATCATCTGAAATTTCATCCCAGAGCTCCACGCTGCCAGAGGCACAGGATTCTGGCTGCATTGTTAGCGCTTGTGCAGGTTTAACACCTGTCACACAGCTGTCAATCACAACACCTCGATTTCCCTCTTTTCATCTCTACTCGTCGGCCCCGTCTGTCCTGGAGATGATCGTCATTGCCCTGAGCGCACATCTGTCCACCGCCACGTGCTTTACTTGAATCCACAGCCCCTTTCAAAGTCCAGCTTTAAGAGACGAGGCAGCGAATCTGAGCTTGTTAAAATCTTGTTTCAGTTCTGTTTTTAAAAACAGATCTGAGCTACTGATTGGCTCGGATGGAGCCACTGGCAAAATGTGTGTGAACTTTTGAACAGCGTGTTATTCCTCTGCAGTTTGGATGCAGTTTTTAACAGCTGGATGGTCTAATTGCCTGTCTGCGTGACACAGTCTCAGTCGCAGCCACATTGCCACGTCCGCTGCAGAGGTCCAAGCCTAAACGGCTGCCAGCAGCACAAGACTTTGGCTTTCTCTCACAGTAGTTTTATCAGATGAAGACTTCCTGTTGTATACTCCAGGACAAGTTTTACAAACAGCAGTGCCGGTCCAGATCCACTGAGGTATTGAGTTGCAAACAGCTGGAGACAGCTGGCTTTTTCCTTCAAGCTCTGAACACAATGCGGCACTATCACAGTGATCACCATGACGTCTGTCGCTTCCAGTGAGAAGTGTTACATTCAGTTCACACGCCAGGCGTCTCCTGCTCTGCAAGAGGAAGTCTTGCTCAAGGACTTGTGGTTTTGAAAGGCTGAACGGGACGTCACTATGCTGAAGGTTTTGACGTGTAGCTGCGACGTCAGTCACATTTAAGAGATTCTGCTGGATATCCAGCTTTGTCGCGTCCTTTGGCCGTCTACACTGGGCATGTTGAAGTCCTTTAATCTGTCGTTTATTATTAGACAACGCGCCTCCCCATAATGGCCCACGCTAGCCCTGTTTGGTGATGGCGCAGTGGATAAGATGCATCCCTTTAGTGTGAGAGACCCGGGTTCGAATCCACTGTGAGTAACCAGTGTGTCCCTGACCAAGACATTTAACCGCTAGGTGCTCCAGAGGCGTGCGACCTTTGACATGTATAGCAATTGTAAGTCGTTGTGGATAAAAGCGTCGGCTGTAATGTAACGAGTTTTTTTATGCGTATTTTGAAGTGTCGCGTTAGAAAAGGTCGATGGAAACGGCAAAATTTGCAAAAAGGTTTTTACACTCGCTTGAGGTGGTTTTTGCTAAACGGGAGATGGAAATACTTTTGTCGAATAAGTTCTGACGTAGCAAACTTGTATCTCACGTCTGATCAGCTGTTTCCGCTGTCGGCGTCCTGCCGGATATTCTACATGGCTTGAAACACGTTCCTGAGGACCTCTCTCTGTTTCTCTCAGATCAGTGGCCCTCAGGTTCCTGTGACTGGTTTTGTTTCTGGTTTGGAACCCAAACGTCAACTACTGACGTAACGACGCTCGCCGCAGCCTGGTTTATTCGCTCCAAACCAGCATCTGTTTAAAAATTGCATGACAATTAGATGGAAACACGGCTAGCGTGTGGCGTCGCTTTTCCTATGAAAGGAGTTCTATAGAGTAATCGTGATTTTGGTAATGATGCTTTGATTTTCTTTATCTGCAGTCTCCACTTTTTCTCTCCTTATAAATCTTTTTTCATGGTTAATTTCTTACACTTTTTGTGTTTTTGTTCTTGCGACATTAGTCTGTTCTGTGTGTATAACAGTAATGAATGAATCTGAAGCCATGAGTTTTGGATGTTGCAGCCAGTCCCCTTTCCACAATGCCATGTCTTGACACAGCTTATCTACTGCAACAACAAACCTCCTCCTCCATAATTTATATTAAGCAAGAAAGAGTACAGAACAAACAACAGAAACCCAAGACCAGAATAAAGGAGTCAGGAGCTGAAAAGGTCGGGTAGAGTAGATCAGGCTCAGGTGGGACGAGAGGCAGAAGAGGTAGGGAAAAAATTAAGGACAGTAATAAAGCAACAATCTAATGGTGCAGAGAAAAGGCGTGCATGGGAGGAAGTAAAGAGGAAGCATGCGACGGACGCAAAGCAGCTGATAATGTGTGGTGTCAAGTCCCTACCCAGAATCCTCTCTGACCAGCAGTCTGTGTGGCTCACACTTACTGTCACTTTAATGCTTTATCTGGCACATCTGTCCTTCAATCAATATCTCCTCTTTGTTTTTCTTTCAAGATTTGTGCAGCGTTTCTGTGTAATTTGCATAAAAAAACACAGGCCCCTCCCCCGGGGGGGCGAGCTAATCTGACAGAGGTACTTTGAGCCAAGCCGGAGCGGCAGCAACAGTTGCAAAGGAAATATCACCTGAGCCAAGAATCCACACACTGAGAGTGTGTGTGCGCCGTCTGATGCCGGCGGGCCTGTCGGGTTTCTTGGCACAGCTCTGGTAGCCCTCCTCCACTCCTGTTCTCGCCAACGCTGTGCCAACAGCAAGCCTCTTCTCCAAGCCACATAAATTCACAGTGATAACACCCCGCCATGGTTCTGTCCTCACTGTTTGATCTGCAGGCTTGTGGTCTGGTTTCGACCTGCTGAGACACAGTTTTAGACAAAAATTAAATAGATTAAAGTTGTCTTTTCAATAATTCCACTTCAAAGTGAAGGACTGTTGGTTAAAGTGGAGATGTCGTCTGTTTGACACTGCCAGTTATATTTAGAACCCGACCGATATTATCGGCAGAAATGAGCAAATTGCATTTAATCGGCATCGGCCGTTTATAACAGCAGATATATGACTATTAAAAAAGAAACAGAGAGTCCGATCACTCATGTCATGGGTGCTGCATAGTTTGCCCACCAGAGGGCGACCAGCTGCAGCTCCCCTGTTAACTACAGTGCCTCACCACAAAAACCACAGAAGAAAAGAAAACAGCTGACCGGAGCCTAGGAGCATGTTAAAACAAGGAGAAGGCTGTGTTAGCGGAGAGTCGGTCCTTCATCAAGTTAATTACATGACTTAAATAATTATAATAAAAACAGAGCCAGTCACTCCTCCTCTCCTGAAAACATTCATGACTTGCTAACCCTCCCGTTTTTCTCGGCCATCTCCGGCTTCCTAGCAGCTCACAGCAGGTTAATCGGTAGTTGGGTGTTGGAAGCTGCTGACAGACGTAACTGTAGATTTATTTCAAACAGCGTGGCAGTTCTAGTGAACGGTCCCCTCATTTGTTTCTAGTTCATCACTTCTAAATATTCTCTTAAATCATGTAAAGCAGCAACACAAAGGAGGCTAAACCCGTTGCTAAATTAGCCACAAAGCTAATGTTTATCAATGGAGGAGCGCTAACGTCGTAATGAGCCGTAATGAGCCTGTCTGCAGTTAGTCGGCGTGTCTGAAATGATTAAACCAGAGCGGACATGTAAATAACACGGCTTCCTGTAGCTCTTCTTTTTGTGACGTTGTAGATGTGAAACGCTGCAGTCAGAGCCGTAACGGTTGTAGTTATAACGTTAGTTAAATGAAATCTCAAAGCTGCAGGTCCTCGTTGTAGAGAGTCGTGTAGTAATTAGATGCATTCAGCAGCAGCTCGCTGTATCAGACTGCTTGATTTATACCGATGGTGGTTAAATGGTTTCTCGTAGCTATGGTTAGAAATAAAGAGTGCTGGTATTGATGTGTAATTGTTTACATGTTCACTTCTTGAGACTGTAATCTATTTTATTAACATAATCCATTTAGGAAAAGGTTTTATAGCCCACATACATACCAGCTTTCAATATCGGCCTGTTCTAAGTGTAGTTTATACAGTAAAAGGGTCTGCTATCCAAATCATTCACAAAATCTAAATATCAGATCATAAATTGGCTCCTTTTCACTTTAATATCGGCATCGGCCCCCAAAAGCCCAGTCGGGCTCTAGTTATATTACTGAGCACCATATCGTCTGTCCTGCCAAAAGTTCTGTACATAAGTAGTTGATAACTCTAATTTAGCAAAATAATTTTTATTTAATTATAGGAGACTAGTGTTGGGCAAGTTGCTTCCAAATGTAATACATTATAGATTACTAGTTACTTTCACTGCTATTTAATGGGCTCATTATTCAGATAGTAAGATGTACCTGCATAGGTGGGTGTTAGTGAATGGGGGGGTTGGAATAGGATGAATCATCTCCCTGTTAAAAAAAGATGCTGTGCACGTTTATGCACAAGGTACAGCAGCATAACTTTATTGATTACTTAAATCTCCTGACAGGATCGGTCAGGATGCTCTGACAGCAACCTCTCTGATCCGGAAAGGAGATTCCTATTTACACGTGAGCCATGATGATAAAGCTACAGAGAAATAGAAATGCATGGAAAAAATATAGCATCTTAATATTTTAGAGAACCCCCACAAAATTTCACAAATCCTGTTTTCAGGGGAGCTTCCGTCTTACTAAAAGGAGCTCAGCTCCCCTGTAGTTTGCACCATGCCTACAATCTCAACCACTGAGTTCCAGCAACAGGAAATAACGTTGCTCTTTTACTCACTGATTTTATTTTTATGCTGCAAAAACGTTTCACGCTGGAACATTTAACAGGTATAATACTGCTGAACTTTACCGTGCAATTTCATTGCATAAATCAGTTACCAATTAAACACGTACTGGTTTCTAAATTGTAAATATTTATTAGTCCTTTTGGAAATTCATCGTGTGCCATGCAGCACTCTTCAACAAACTACGACACAAACAGAAACGTTACCAGAGTGATCTACATACTATAATAAGGTGCAGCATCCTCACGTACAGGTTCACTTATTGTTTTTCCACAGTTTGTTTACAAAGGCACAAATGATCTGTGAGATGATGGAACCCTGTACCGTCACCAATCAGGTGAATGTCGGTGGAAGAAAAGGAAAACAGTTGGGCATTTAAAAGGGATGTTGGAAACAAAACATCTTCTCTCTTCTGTCACACTGTAGTTAACAACACTGATCTCCTGCAGAACCTATGAAGTATTTAACATATCACTCAGATACAATACGGCACCAAAACTGTGGGGGAGCAGTTTTGGGAAAAAATGCAGCAGCACTTGAAAAACAGTAGTTTGTGAAAAGGTACAAAGACGTTTCTCACCAGGTAAAGTCCAAACACGTCTGGCTGGGCTACTAATCTCAGACTGCTGATATTTCCGACTACATCGACTGAGCAGACAGAGGACGGAGGAACAAACAAGCTCCTCGGGGGACACTGACAGCATCAGTCCTGCTCTTAACGGCTTGTTGACAGGCAACTTATTGGTTTGAGGACGGACATGTTGTAGCAGGAACATCAGCTGCACATGTAGAAATAAATCTGTAGCACTGAACTAGATCTCACTTGTCAAAGAAAACAACTAAGTGCAATAGTTACACATCAGCTGCAGAATTACCCGAACCTTTGGGAGCTGGATGTGTTTAAAGCGGCTATATGTAAGTTTTTCAATGAAATTAATCAAATTCTCATTGCCTTATTGTCAGTGGGCTCAAAAAACACTTGTAAATGAAGCACACGCCTGTTTTCTCCGTTGCTTCCATCAGCCACTATTCTGCTTTTAATGCGAGGTCTCCGGGTCGGATTCAGCCCTGTGAGCGCTCCCGAGCCTCTCCGACTACAGCGACAACACGGCAGCTAACGACATGCAGTCCGCTAACACCATAAAACAACCGGCTCCCAGCAAAACACAGGCTCCACGTAAGGATCCAAAACTACAATACAGGTTTATGTGCTGAAGCCCATCAGACCAAACAGGTTCAGATGATGTGGAGTAAGAACAAAGTGAACGTTAGTAAAGCTGGAGAAACACACAGAAAGT
>NC_060167.1:1259251-1264765 GCF_021292245.1 Micropterus dolomieu | reverse complement strand
GATAGTAAAGATGGTTACTGAAAGCAGCAGGCGAGCTAACGATGTAGCACGTCTGCTAAATGCAGTAAATGGACCGTGATCATGTAACGAGCGTGGATTAGTTCAACCTGCAGCTGATAAAACTATTACTGTAACGCTGCAGTGGGAGTTTCCAGTATATTACGTGAAGCTGCCTCCCTGCCTGTCTCTATAGCCGCTGTCACTCTGCCTTTTTTCCGGGAGTATTGTGCCGAAATGCGCCTCGCTGCGCTGAATGAAGTAACGTTACGGAGCCGGTGTGGATCCGCCTCTGAGACGGGAACGTTGAAGTAACAGAACCTGAACATGTCTGGAGAAAAGCCACAGCCTGCATGCTGGTGTTCCTGCGTTTATTTCAGGATTTCTGTATCAACGTGTTTCAGATTCTGCTCGCTCATGAGTTTAAGCGAGCACGCGGACGAGCACACGCCTGGTTGCAATCTCAAAACTGCGCCGCTAGTGGCCGCTGGAAACTCCATAATGCCCCTTAAAAATAACTCTAAATGACTTGCAGGCAGGAACATTTGGCTGTAGATGTTCTGACTAATTCATATTACCCCTGTTTGATCCCTTTTATTGATATTTTATGATCCTGTAGTTTGATTTATTTTCATTCTGCAGCCCTGTTAGTGCTGCTGCCTGTGCTGCTGCCAGGACATTCTGGTAAAAGTGAGTTTTAATCTCAGTTAGGCTTTTTCTGGTTGAATAAAGGTTGGCAGGCAGCTGTGAGGTGTGTGTCATGTCTGTACGGTAAATTATAAGCTGCAGCCGGTTAGCTTAGCTTAGCATAAAGACTGGAAACCGGTGGAAGCGGCTAGCCTGGCTCAGTCCAGAGGTAACAAAATACCAGCACCTGTAAGGCTCACTGATTAACATGTTAAATCTTGTATTTCCTGTAATTTATCACTTCCTGTCTGTCTTTGTGTTCTTGATTAAGTTTTGTTGGTTCTGTTTTATTCATCCTTTTGTGTTTTTGCGTGCTTTACTTCCTGTTTTATTTTGAACAGTTTCTTCTGTCTCATCTGAACTTTAACTTCCTGCCTTTGGATCGTCTTTGATTGGATAGTTTGCAGCTGTCTCGTTTTTCCCTGAGTGTGTCCACCTGTGTCTCCTCCCTCTGGTGATCCTAAGTCTTTGCTTCACTGTTTGTCCGGCGTCTCTTTCTGTTCTGGATTATGCCATCGTATTTGGATTCCTTCTGGTTTTGTTCTTGTAGCCTGGACATCTCTTTACTCCTGTCCTGGATTGGTTATTTCCTTGGGCTGCTTTGCTGTAAGTTATCACTTGTCTCAGAACCACCAGTTAGATCTCCTCTGCCTAAAAGTTGCTGTATTTGGGCCCAAATCCCAACCTGTTCTGACTCCTAAGTCGTCACATATGGACACGTGGTCAAGACCCTTCTGCGTCAGTTTGTAACGCTCTGGGGAAACCCTTAAGCGTCATTTATCAACGCTGAAAGTGGAGGATATTTAACAGACGAGGCAGCGTAAGGAGGTGGACTGGTGGGCCAGAAACCAGACTTCAGCCAGCAGGCCGGCGTTTGTTTCTCGTGTCAAGTTGACTTTAAATGTTTTTTTATTTTGAAAGTCTAACTGGACGTTGCGTATTTATTGCTTGACCGCAGATCCCTAAACGTGCAAAAACGACGCTTAAGGGTTTTGAACAAGTGTCCGTATGTGAAGAGTTGGTCGTTGGACCACACAGAAGAAGTGGTCGTTCCACCTCACTTTTAAAAACTTAAAAAATGAGATTAAATTATTTAACACACTCCCAACATTGTTCTAATTTAACTTCATAAAGCAATGAAACGAAAAATCCATTCATGCCAACATTTAGGCTGCTGAAAACTCTCCTCTCATTACCTGCAGCCACATTGCAGAAGGTGTGGAGGAACATGACTACAGTCTCTGTGGTAGGTCTATAAGAAAGCTATACTAACCTAAAATAGGCTAGATAGCCTACGTTCATATTAAAATTTAATATTTCAGTATCTCTACCAAACTATTCATAATATTCAGCCTCGCATAAGAAAAATGAAACCCGTTTATTTTAACGGCTGCGACAGGCTGTGTTTAACGGACTGGGGAGCAAATAAAAAATATGAAACACATTTCATAGCAGTTATTAGGCTGATCCTGCTGTACTGTAAAAACCTGTAGGCTACAATAGCCTGAGGCTTTTAATCAGTCTCTGTACGGTGATGTCGCTTTAGCCTACAAGAGTTTCTCCGTATCACCGCAGCAAACATAAAGCAGCCAATAAAAACAGTCTGTGGGATTTCCTACAGATGGTGATGTCATTTTCCAAGAGAGCTGATTGGTCAGAATAAGTTACCATGGAGATCTACCCCGGTGAGAAGTGAACCACCGTCGTGGTGCTGAAAACCCAGCAGGGCTAACCCCGAAGTTACCTGGATAAGCTCAGATCCTGCTTCGTGGTGCAGACCTCAGGACTGATTGTAGATATCCAACTGTTTACTGTTGCTTCTCCTTACTAATATCTGTTTCCCTCTGGAGTGTCTTCTCCTGCTTTCACGCTTGGCCCTGCTGCTGCTGTAACACTGTGAGTTCCCCCGTTCTGGGATGGATAAATGGTTTTTAAATTAGAATTGATTTGAATAATAGTAATGATTCTCCGCGCTGTGCGGAGGACGGTTGCGTACAAAGACAACATGTATGTTTGTCACGGTTTGTCTGTTTGCGCCCACGCTTACAGCAGAAGGAAGGAGGTTTCCCGGGGTCAGAGACCGTAACATAATGTTTTCAATGGGCTGCTTTAATGTCATATGTTGTGGAAACTACTTACTGCATGGCCTTCGTGTTAGAGATAAAAAATGTCCCGAGGGCAATCCGGCAAAATATAACATTTTAGTATCATTCTCCATTAACTTTATGGCGCTTTCTTCATTTTTACTGCACCTTCCGAGAAGACTGAGGAAATGGGGAAATACGTTTCACCAACACTAAGTCCTCTGATTGAAATGTCAGCGATGGCATTACAGTTCAAACTGCGTATCGCCTCTCTGCTCCCTCCCCCTCCACCCTGTCCATCCATCTTTCCTTTCTTTGTTTTGAAGATTCTCTCCTATTTTTCTGTCCTCCGCTCCACCCTTTTATCTCGCCACCTCCTCTCTCCCTCCATCGCTCCACGTCCAATCCACTCCTTTCTCCTCATTCCTCACTCTGTCGCCCTCCTTCCATCTTTATTCACACTCTGTTGGCTCACGTCTTTCTCTTCCTTCATCAGTCCTCTTCCTCCATCTCTCTCTCTCTGTCAGTAGTTTGGACCACAGCGAGCTTGGTGCTGGGACAGATCAATAAACCATCAGTTGCACATTGAGAGCCAATGCTAGCAGCTCTGCCCAGAAGGCTAATTCTTCCCATCCTCTCTCCTCCTTCTTTTTACAGTTTCTTCTGTCTGTGTTTGTCTTCCTTTGTCTCAATCTCTTCTTAAAGGTCAGTCCAGAGTGCTGCTTACTGCGTGAATGGTAAACCAGGTGATGAATTATAGCTGAATGTGTCAAACTCAGCTTTCAACACAAAGTTAGATTTTCAGCTGGAACGAGTGTGTTTTGCCCTGTTAGGGCTTATTATCAAGTTTGACTTCATGTTTATGTTCAGCCAGGGTGAACAAACAGGTGAGACACAACAGGTAATCAAAGGGAAGACACAGACGGGAAACAAAACTAGACGAGGACAACAGCGGCAGAGAAACCTCGATAAAACAACAGGAAACACAGAAAAATAGACAGACTCTCCACACCGTGACAGATGGTCCGGCCCATGACGCCCTAAAAAAGTGACATGTATAATAGTGGCGGTAAATACTGGAAGGATACCCGCCACATTGGTGGGTAAATAGATTCGACATAAAATATCTACTTGACGGTAATTAGCAGCAGACTGGCGTTCTTGTTGGTTGTGTGTTGCACTTAAATTGGTCCCCGACATACCAAGGGATTTAAAATCTGATCTGATTAGAGGCGTTCATTGATTGTTGTATAAACAATAATCTACGCCAATCAAACACAAGTAACACGAAAATACGCCTGTTTGTTTATGCAACAATCGACTGACATTGATGGTTATTGACTCTCCTACATTAGACCCGCCTGTTACAGCCGTAGAAAGCTGTCTTGTTTTTTTAACTCTCTACAGGTCAAAGGTCACAAAGACCTTTGAAAGCAGACAGCTCAGCACGGCTGCTAGTAGAAGGCTTATTATAAATGAATTCAAGTAAACGGGGTTATTAAGAGAAGCGACATTACTTTGAACAATATAAAGTTAATTAAAATGTTGCTCAAAGCTGTTTACTGGAGTCGATGTAAACGTTTCTTTGACAAACCTGCTGCCCTGTAACTTATTGTTATTCCACCTCTTCAGGTCATGGATCCGTCTGTGTGCGCACATATAACATATTCAGCTGCTGCCCATCAGGATCAGGGCACAGACCTCAGACATTTTTCTTCACAATGGTGAACCGCTGCGACGGCTCCACAAATAAATAGGTGTGTGTGTGTGTGTGTGTGTATCCGGTGTTAGCTTTGGAAATGTCAGCTAATCGATTTTGGGAGCACTGTGTTTTGTTAAACACAATATCTCTGATGGATAACCATGAGAAAAAATATACTTTAGGATTTTCCTTCCTCTCTGTTTCTACGTCTACATTTTGTCTCTTTCTTTGATCTCTATTTTCTGCGTGTGCGTCTGTCTCTTTATTACATTCACAGTTTTTCTCATTTGCATGTTTCTCGAATCATCATCATAACATTTGCACAACAGTAACAGTGCATTTCTCAAAACGGATCGTGCAAACAGCAACACCACCTGTCTCGAAAGTAAATCTTCATGTCAGTGAACATTTAAGTGCATCAGAAAGTCCCTGCGTCATTGTTTACAAAGAAGATAGTCAAAATGTTTAGCAATGTTGTCAATAAAACAGTGTTATATATATATATATATATATATATATATACTCACCTAAAGGATTATTAGGAACACCTGTTTTCATGAATGCAATTATCTAATCAACCAATCACATGGCAGTTGCTTCAATGCATTTAGGGGTGTGGTCCTGGTCAAGACAATCTCCTGAACTCCAAACTGAATGTCAGAATGGGAAAGAAAGGCGATTTAAGCAATTTTGAGCGCGGCACGGTTGTTGGTGCCAGACGGGCCGGTCTGAGTATTTCACAATCTGCTCAGTTACTGGGATTTTCACACACAACCATTTCTAGGGTTTACAAAGAATGGTGTGAAAAGGGAAAAACATCCAGTATGCGGCAGTCCTGTGGGCGAAAATGCCTCGTTGATGCTAGAGGTCAGAGGAGAACGGGCCGACCGATTCGAGCTGATAGAAGAGCAACTTTGACTGAAATAACCACTCGTTACAACCGAGGTATGCGGCAAAGCATTTGTGAAGCCACAACACGCACAACCTTGAGGCGGATGGGCTACAACAGCAGAAGACCCCACCGGGTGCCACTCATCTCCACTA